>NW_027186222.1:0-31126 GCF_028583685.1 Petaurus breviceps papuanus | reverse complement strand
TCTCATTCTCTCTGTCTCTCTGTCTCTCTCTATCTCTCTGTCTCTCTCTCTCTCTCTCTCTCACTGTTATCTCCCTGCCAGTGGTACAGTTCATTCCCTTTTTTGTATTGTCTGATGCATATATTCCTATGTGTACTTTACCTGATTTCTGTTTTGTTTTGTTTCTATTTGGATAAATAGGTTTCTTTGATATCTGCTATGTTTGTTCATTGCAGAACTGGCATTTGGTGGCAAGTTTGGATATATAGTTTGGGACATTCCTTCACTGCTAAGTGATAATAATCAAGAGCACAGATTGAACATAAAAATTATTTCCCCTAGACTAATAATATTTAAGAGAGTGTGTGAAATTAAAAAGTTCAGAGTTTGAGTCTGAGATCAGAAAAGGTCTTTATTCTTTCTCATGAGAAAGGGCACTGCCCCTGTCGCTCAAATGGCATCTGCCAGGGCATGCAACTAGGGAGTGCAACATGTGGAAGCTCATGGGCTTCTCTTGTCCTGATCCTAACTCCACTCTAACACCTGTCTTGCCTCACCATTGGCTGGTGAGGCAAGCTCACAATCTTTCTAATTGGTGCAAAGTAGTTTCAGTCTTTCATTATGTGTTTCCTTTCACCAAATTTGGAAGTGTCCAGTCAGAGGTGGACTAGTATAGTTTTCTTTCAAATTACCTCATTTTGGGGAAATCTTGAGTTCCTCAAGAGACAGAACTGGTTTACAAAGTATGGAGAAGAGATAGTAATGTAACAGGGAGTTAAAAGAAATGAGGAAACTTCACTGTGAGTTATCTCTCACAGGAGCATATAGATATAATTCTACCAGTCTGTACCTTCTCTCTGAGGAGAAGAGAGTGTCTTGCTACTTCACCTCCTGGTAGTGACGAGGTCAGGGAACTATAAAATGTTGAGGGTTAGGGATGTGTAAGACCCCAAAATACCAACACACTGGGTCTTGCCTAATGAATTCAACTCATCTTCTCTCAAAGTAAAGCAAAGTTTATTAAAGGCTTGCCATAATGGGTAAACTCTTTTAGTTTATTTGTTTTTTCTTTTGGGGGGGGGAGGGCAGGGCATTTGGGGTTAAGTGACTTGCCCAAGGTCAAATGGCTAGTAAGTGTTAAGTGTCTGAGGCCGGATTTGAACTCAGGTCCTTCTGATTCCAGGGCCAGTGCTCTTTTCACTGTGCCATCTAGCCACCCAAGGGGTAGACTCTTAAGGACCCTCAGTATCTGTGACACTTGTACTGGACAAGCCAGAATAATCTGACACAGAATGAGTCTGTGCTAGAAAATTCTCTGGCCCCTTCATGGAGGTAAGATGGGGCTGACCTACATAAAGGTTGTGGGAGGATTTAGGTGTGGTCTAGAGGAGGAGTTTGAGGAGGGTCTTCAGGAGGAGTCAAATGAGGTCAGACTTCAGAAACACATAATCTATATGGACAACACAGAACAGCACCTACCTACATTCTTACAGTAATATTCCATTTAAAACCCAACCAAAGTGGATTTTAACTGTTTCTTTTGAAGGAGTGTATGGCATTTAAAAAGATGTAAGAGACATAATTTCTGGGTATTTTAATCATTTTATTAATAATGCCAGCATTTTAATAAGAGGATGGTCATTTGGTGTCTCTCTCTTAGACCAAAGACTATCATGGCAGCAGATTCATGGCTTATATGTTCTTTTGGAAGAGGTGTATTCAAAAGGATGCCAAGTAACTGATTGGTTAACTATGAGAGAATTAATATTACAATGAGGGGCTGGACCTGAACTTTTATTATGTCATATACTTTTAAGTCCCCATCCCACACCCACTATCAGTTTGGGGCAACCTATTCAAAGAATTTATGCCCCACCCAAGCCTAAGCATAACACAATGGCTGCCCCATGCTCTAGATAGAGGAATAGTTAGCTCAACCTTCAGAGACTGAGGTCTTGAAATGAGGATTAAGAAAAGGGAGAAATCTAAATCTCCCCAAATTACTGGTTATTTATAATCATTCTCTCAAGCAATTGGAAAGGGCAGGGAGCAGCCTAGGGTTTACAGGCTAAACACCCTCTGGCAACCAAAGGGGATGCAATAGCCTTTAAGAAGGCTATACTGTACATGTGCCAAAAAAAGAACTCAGGTGGCTCCTGGGAGGAAGGCTCAAGGAAAGCACCACCTGTTCCATGACTCAAACATTTCAACTCCATTGCCTATATTAACATGCTACATTTAATGCTCTGTTACTATATTACATGCTACATTTCTTTAAGCTAAAGAAAGGCAATACATGAGCCAGTCTGAACTGTTCATATTACAAAGGGCCATTAGTGTAGTGTTCCAAGGCACACAAGCATAAGGCCAAACAGGCAAAGATGCAACCAGGTTCTGGAGGGGGTCGAAAGTCAGACTAAAGAGTTTAGACACAATACCAGAGCAAAGCAAGAACTGTTATACTGTCTCTAGCAGGGGAATGCTATATGCTAAATATAGTATTTCAGGAAAATGTCTTCGAAAATTGAGTGTAAGGTAGATTGGAAGCATTTGGGTGGCAATAAATGGTATTGGTTCCAGAGGACAGATGATGAAACATATCTCCCTACACTCATTAGAAACATGGGGATAACAGAACATCATCTATCCTATATGGTCACAATGTCACCTAATTATCCTTAGCTGTTTTCCTTTGGGATAAGTTTCTTGGAAGTAGAGAGTAGACACCAACAAGTATGTGAGGGAGAAAAAAATAAAGGCAGTTAATTATTACTGCCTCCATTTTATAGAAGGAACTAAGCGAAGGAAAATGACTTGCTGAGGTCATATAGCTAATAAGTTCTAGAACTGTAACTGGAGCACACAGCTCCTGATTTTTTGTCTTATGGTCCTTCCACAAGACCCCACTAATTCTGAAAATGAATAAAAGAAGTTGAATCTTTTGGTTAAGTATGATTCAGTCATGCTCACTCTGCCAATGAAAGAGGCAGGAAGATTGGCCAAGACACTTGGTGCAAGATGAACAGTAGACTGAGGTAGAAACTGCAGATTATAAAACTAAGATTTTATAACACTGATGCTTTTGTCAGGGAATGTAGACTGGGCTTGGGAAGAAAGATAAAGTAAAATGATCCCATAGGTGATTAGGTCAGACTGCCTCTTTCCAAGAATCCCAGAATTCCTCCTAACTTTATTAGAATTTGTGACCCAGAAGCCAAAGTCTGTACTTTCCCATCACTAAATCCCAAAATATTCATTCTCTGCCTCATTATTTTATTTTCAAAAGGCAGTGACATGAGTGATTATCTTTCAAATGATCTAGTTGGTTTTTATTTTTGAGCCAACATTAACTGCTACTTTTATTTTACTCCTAAAAATATGAATAAGGACATTTTGCTTTCTGAGACATTTGTAATTTCTACTGAAGAAAATGTTTTATTAGGAATAAACCAATTCTTGGAATCTGCATCAATTCAAATCATACAAAATGTAGAAAAGGTATCAAACATAATTTAATACAACACCTTCATTTTATAAATATTGAAAACTAAGGTTTAGAGAAATTAAGTAACATAAGTGACAACTAGTCATTAAAAGAGTAGGAACTCAAATCTAGGTCTCCTGACTAATAGCTTAGCCCAGTGCTCTTCACCTGCTTCCAACTGACTATCCCAATACCTCTAACTGAAAAGCTCAATATCCATTTTACACTTTATTTTGCCAACTTCTGTGAAATGGAAAATCTGAAGTAGTACTTGTCAAAATCAGCAAAACAAATCAGTGATACATCTTGGCATAGGAATCAATATTTTTACTTCATTTTGAGTTAGTGTTTTAAAAGTATTTGAGATGCCCTGATATAATTCTTGCTTTGGCCAATGGGAAAACTTGCTATCTGAACCACTACCCTCCAATCAAGGACATTGTAGTTCTACTTTATAAAGTGAGCAATAATATAGGTTTTTCAATTGTATATTCCCTGAGATTTTAAGGTTCTAAATAAAAGCAGCTTGGGGCAGCTAGGTGGCACAGTGAATGGAGTACCACCCTGGAGTGAGGAGGACCTGAGTCCAAATCCGGCCTCAGACACTTGACACACTTACTAGCCGTGTGACCTTGGGCAAGTCACTGAACCCCAACTGCCCTTCCTCCTCCACCAAAAAGCAAAAAAAAAAATTTTTAATAAAAGCAGCTTTATGGTGCTTATGATATCTTACAAGAAAAAAATGTTGAAGGAAATCCCATAGGTAAAGAATGCCACAGCAAAGATTCTTTTACTACTAGATCAGCACTTGAAATATTTGACTTAGTACTATAAGTTTTCACTAAATTTTCAATTGTGCATGCTGTCAGAAGAGTCCAGAATGAAATTCTCAGGTCAGTTTTCAAACATATTAAATTTGTAAATACAGATACATGCATATGTGTGGTATACATGTAAATGTATATACATATAAATACGTGCACATGTGTGTATAATTTATTTCTTTTTCTAATAATCTAATTATGAGATTGTTTTTAAATAGCATACAAACCACCAATAGTATACCTCCCAAAAAAGGATAAAAAGTTACTTCTATCAGTCATTTCTACTGACCCACCAAATCTCAGCTGTCTCCTCAGGTACATTTTGAATGGCATGAACTACACAAATCATGAGTGAACTAGGTAAGAATATAGACAGCCATTGGTAGAATGTTATTGATTTCAGAGACTATACTAATGTATCTGCTGTGAGATTAAAGCATTTTGTAAATCTTTAAGTTCTATATAAATGTCGTTATTAGCCTTCATTCACCATGCCTCCGGTGGGAGTGACTTCATTCTCTGAGCCTTCTGCTACATTCCTGTTGAACTCAAGCAGTATATATATATGTATGTATGTATGTATATGTATATATGTGTATATATGTATGTGTATGTATATGTATATGTATATACAGGGTGTGCTGGTAAATGTTTAAGAACCTAGCTGGTAGTGGTGGTAGTAGAGGAATGTGTGCATATATATATTTTAAAGTTCTAGATGCATTATTAATACTTTCTTAATTCCCAACAATCAACAAAACAATGCACCAAGCCCTGACTTGTAGTGATACCTGATTTTGAGGCATTAACACTCACCCTGAAAATTTAGCAATGGCCTCTCCAAGACATTTAGTGCTCTCCAGTACATCCCTAGATTATTAGTCATTCTAGCTGTTTCTATCCACCTGACCTCCCTTTTCCCACAGAGGGAAGGAGTCCGGCCAGACTGAATCAGAGCCTTCCTTGGTTGTTATTCTTTATGTCTAGCCTAATCCCTCTTGCTGCAATGTGAGTCTATTTTCTTTGGTTCTGATTGTACCATAGATGCAGAATACCAGGTCAATTTCCTCTGTATCTTTTCTTTAATTTAAAAAAAAAGCTTTAATTATGCCTTTTATTTCTTTATTACATTTCCAAATATGCACATCTCTTCCCCATCCCACTAACCCAGAATTAAACCCTGCCTTACAACAAAGAACAAAATTTAAGCAAAAACAACAGACGCAATAATCACGTATGATAGTGTATGCAACAGTCTGCCCTGCACATCTCAGGTGAGAATTGGGAAGCATGTTTCATTTTCTTCTTCTTTAAGACCACAGTTGGTTATTAAAATAACACAGAGTTTAGCTCCTTTTTAGTGTTGTCCTGTTTCGTTCACATGACTATATGCATATGTTCATTACTCAGTGTATTTCAGTGTATTGTACTTCTGATTCTAGTTATTTCACTTTTTATCAGTTCATACAAAACTTCCCAAATTTCTCTGAATTTCCCCTGTCATGTCTTACTACACAATAATATTTCATTGTTTTGGGGGTGGCTAGGTGACACAGTGAATAGAACACTGGCCCTGGAATCAGGAGGACCTCAGTTCAAATCTGGCCTCAGACACTTAACACAAAAACTAGCCGTGTGACCCTGGGCAAGTCACTTAACTCCAATTGCCCTCCAAAAAGCAACTATATATATATAATTGTTTTCTTGTAGTACAAATTCTTCAGTCTTTCTCCAGACTATGGCCACCTGTTTTCTTTCTAGTTCTTTGTTACCACAAAAATTACAACACAGTTTCAGTTTGGTGTGTTCTTTAGTGGTCTCAATATGCAAAGTTGGCTTAGACAATATTTGAAATAAGAGGTTTATCTTTGGTCCCCTATAACCTCTCTTTTCTAGGCCTATCTCCCTCATCTGCCTCACCTTGGCTCTTGTCTCCATTCCTCTTTCCTTTTGGAAAAAAACAAAAAAAAAAAACCTCTTTGATCTGTCATTCAAAGTTCTAATTATCTACTTCTCTAAGTATATCTCTTTCTACTCTCTATCTTTTTTTTTTGCTTTTTTGGCAGGGCATTTGGGGTTAAGTGACTTGTCCAAGATCACACGGCTAGTAAGTGTTAAGCATCTGAGGCTGGATTTGTACTTGCATCCTCCTGACTCCAGGGCCAGTGCTCTTATTCACTGAGCTACCTAGCCACCTCCTCTTTTATTTAAAAAGAAAAAAAAACATTCCAGCCAAACTGGTCTAAAGTTAGATGGATGTGGTTGTGGTTGAGTGCATGGATACACTTGCTGTTTCTGTGAGAAATATGAATTCATGGACATATCTGTGGTTCTGGTGAGCAGTGAGGTATATCTGGAGTTAGGATATTAAGTAGGGATGGGGGTAGGAGTGGTGAGTGACCAGGTAGGGGCAGTGGGCCTGCTGTTTAGTGGGGCCTATAAGGAAGTTAGAATATTGGGTCTGGGGGTAGCTTTATTAGTATTCCATCAGAGGGGAGAGTCCCAGTACACTATGCCTTTAACAGCCCTCATCTTTAGGACTACTTTCAGTTCTATGCACCATAGTTTAATTATATTGACAAATCAGAAGTTTTCCAGAGGAAGATGGTATTCTTGCTCTTGATCTGTATTCTTGTTATCCCCACAATTTCCTGACAATCTTTCACCCTCATAATTTCAAGTATCACCTCTATGCAGATAGATTTTAAATTTACATATAGCCCCAACTTCTCCCCTGAACTCTAGACTCAACTTCCCAACTCTCTGCTATACATTTTCTACCTTAATGTAGGTCTAGTATTTCAACTTTAACATGTTCAAAACCTAACTCATTGTCTACCCTTCAAATTAAAAAAATGTAACTAGCTTTTGCAGCCTTATCTTCAAATACTGTTACTTTACTCAAACTGTACTAGTGCCTACATTTTTCTTATACATGCTCTATGCTTTCCCAATTCTGTGCCTTTGTTCAAGCCATTGTCTAGCCTACAATACTTCCCCTCCGTTTCATAGCTAAAGTCCTACCCATCTATTTTGCCAATGCAATACCCACAGCAGCTGCTATAAATATGCATGCGTTATACCAGGTTTGAATGAAAAGATGTAACAGACTCTCTTCCTTGAAGATGAAACCAAGACATTTATTCAAACACTAGAAAGTCAAAGCCATCATAGTAACAAAGAAGTCTATACACATTGCCAATGCAGGGAGCACCAACATCCCCAAGCCTTCATAAACAAGTTCCCGCAGGCAAAAATCCTCCCTCTCTTACTCAGGCTAGCTGCTTGGCCTGCTCTCTCTCCCAGCAATGTCTCTGTCTCACTTCTCACTACACCCAGCTGGCAAGCTCCTCCCACCATGGGCTCCATTTGATCACATAGCCTATTAAGGGGCAGGGAAAATCTTCATATTCCCCTAACATTATACCACCCTCCAAAGCCCACTCTAAATGCTGTCTCCTTAAAAAAAAATATTGGCCAAAATAGCTCTTTCCCTCATTTGACCTCTCATAATATTTTATGGGTACTTCTCTTAAAGCAGTTATCATGTTTGACCTTGTAATGTAGTACATGATGCATATTTTCTAAGAAATTGTAAACTTAGGTGCTTGATAAACATTTAGTGCATGAATGTAGGGCCAAATCACAACTTCATTCTATGCCTGGAACACAGTAAGGGCTTAATAAATGCTTTTTCACTTGCTTGTTTACTATTAAGTCCAAAGACCACTCTGGTTACATACAACCCAAGGCACCCCATCTCATTAGATACATTCAATGATCCATCTGGTTTACAGAAAAGAAAGATGAGACTGCAAGGAAAAGACCAAAGTGTCATAGAACCCTAGAACTGAAAGAGATGCGAGAGATAATCTAGATCAGGGGTGGGGAACCTGTGGCCTCAAGGACACATGTGGCCCTTTAGGTCCTCAAGTGCAGCCCTTTGACTGAATCCAAACTTCACAGAACAAATCCCCTCAATAAAATGATTTGTTCTATAAAACTTGGACTCAATCAAAAGACTGCACCCAAAGACCTAGAAGGCCACACGTGGTCTTCAGGTCAAAGGTTCCACATACCTGGTCTAGTCCAATCACTTCATTTGAATGGTGAAGAAACTGAAGCCCAGAAAAGTAAAATGACTTGTCCAAGGCCACACAGGTAGTGAATTGTAGATCTGGGATTCAAAGCAAAATGCTTTGACTTTCATGTATAGCATTCCTTCCACTGTACCACACTCTCTATGACTGTGCCTCTGCACAGAAACAGAAAGCAGCAAATCAATGGCATATCAGTGGAGCTTTTTGCCTGGGAGACTTGTCTTTCTTCTTTTGAATTATAGAACTATCAAAAATCAGTTCCATCACCTGGTGGATTGTAAATAACTGGCATGTGAACAGCAATGACTCAGTGGCTAAAAGCCTCTAAACACATCCTAGTAAATGCCATTGTCAAAATTAGTCAATAACCTCACCCTGACTTTGGTGTTTTGACAAGAAGTCTTAGTGAATAGCAGTAAACTCGTCTAGACTATGAAAAGACCACCTGGCACCCTTGAACAATCCTATAGCATGGTAGCTTTTTAAGGAAATCCCACAGCCTGGATGCCAACAGGGCCAGTAATCACTCAAGGGGATGGAGTGAGAAGAAACATTCTTTCCCTCACTGGATGGCTGGCAAGGCCAGGCACCAATTCCTGGGGATGCTAGGCCTGCTCCCTCTGTAACCTCCCTGGGTGTTCCTGGGGTTATGTGTGCATACTTGCTAGCCTCTGTAAGAGTCGTTAGAAGCACAGATCCTCAGTCTCATGTCCATATTTGTGCATGGAACATTATATTACACTTTCAGCACCTCAAACAAGCGAGGAAAATAAATCCTCTGTCTCTGAGACAAGCCTTCTCTCTGAGCAGGGAGCTCAAATCTGAGAGTGAATTATTCCTCTCTGACAGAGGAATGGCAATGATAAAGTAACATGCAATGTTTTCCCTCTAAGGCCTGACAGTCATCCAAAATTTACCTTCTTAACGAACCCTGAGAAATAAAGTGACAGAAGGAAAAAAAAACTAAAATTAAGTGACTTGTAGACAGCGAATCAGGTACAGAGAGTGAAGCTTAAGGATTTGCTCTTCCTGAGCTTTCAAACTAAGATAGCTGAAAAAGACCTTATTGCTCAGATACAGTGCTGTAATTTAGCAATTACATATACATTTTCATTTTCTTTGAAAGAATAAACTATAAGGGGGAGGGGCAGTGTGATACATTGAAAAGAACAATGATTCTGAAGTCAGAATAAATGGGTTCAAGTTCTGACTCTGATTCTCATCACCTGTGTGACATTGGACAGGTCATTTAACATCCCTGGGTCTAAGTTTCCTCACATCATAATAACAGCTGATAAAGTATTTTGCAAATATCATTTCATTTAATCCTCCCAATAACTCTGGGAAGTAGGAGCTATTATTATCCCCATTTTACAGATGAAGGAACTGAGGTAGAAGTTAAATTATTTGCCCAGGGCCACACAGCTAGCAAGTGACTGAGGCTGGATCTGAGATCCAGGGCCAGTGTTTTATTCACTGAGCTACTAGATGCCCCATGTGTAAAGTGTTGGGGTGGAATTAAACAACCATGGAAGTCCCTCCTAGAGCTATGATCCTGTCTGCATTCTTTCCACATGGCTCTTCAAATAGAATATACTCTACAAACATCTATGATTTCTCAGAATAGCTGAGAGAGGTTCTGGTTTAATGTATATGAATAGTACATCAATACTGGTCCTGCTGTCCAATTGGAATGTGAAAGGAAACCATACAGTTATGTAGTTTTCAATAGTCAACTTCTAAGATGCTGCTAGACAGTAGATAAAGGACTAATCTTACAGTCAGGAAAATTTAAATTTGAAACCTACCTCTGTCACATACTGGCAGGTTGATCTTTCAAGAAGAACCAGATTAATGTTAGCCAAATGTCAGCAAGTAAATATACAATGAAAAAATGGCCTGGTCATGGGGCAAGAGTGAAGAATGGCAGATGGATAGAACATATGTGATGTCCAGGTGCACAACTTCACAATATCAGGAGAAATTGAGGAATGGCCCCAGCATGTTAACCCTATGATGGACTTATGGGAGGCTAGGGATGAGATCTACATGGGATGGACAGATACAAATAGGCAGTCTGCAACACTGGAGGAAATATACACATAGATGAGATTACAGATCCATTGGAATATTTTGAGTATTGAGAAGGCAAGAGTAGTAATGGTCACACTGTTTCATTTTGCTCATTTTAGTAATGGTCAGCTTCTTCCCTGACCTCTATCTGAAAGGTGGGTCTGAGAAGGACAGGTGAAGAAGGAAAGATGGACAAGGGACAAAGTGTTAGAGGAAAGATGAAGAGTGATATGAGAGGAACATATAGTAGTGATGATGGTGTAGATGAGGAGGAAGTTACATTAATAAACTACACTTCCCCTCAAATTTGGGAGAACCACAACTCTTTTGTACATTAGGCTCCTGGAATTCCACTAAGCCCATTTTGAGAAATGCATATCTGGTCTAAATATCTGTTTCCATTACTTAGAAGTTAATGTTCTCTGCCACCACAGATTTATTGAGCTAGTAAAGCATGTAATGGTGCTCTTAGAACTATTTATCTATATTTGATTATACCAGAAAGGTTTTCATCCCAGGAATTTCATTCCTTAGTTCCTGGGTATATGTGTATCATAAAATAGACTTGGAAAGCCAGCATCAGTAATATAAAACATCATTCTATACAAGTAAGTAATCGAACAGATGAAGAACTAATTTATTATGTATATGAAATTGAGGATAGAATTTAATCATGATAGAATATAAAAATAAACTAATGTAGTGTCAGTCCCTCTTTGGATGGCTTGCCAAAACCAAAATTCCCACTTTGTAACACTAAAATTACCTTGGTCTACCAGGAGCTATATGTGATTGAATTTCTTGGATAAGGGATTTCAGAATTCACTCCTAGTAATAAGGATCCAAGTCCATGCAGTCTTTCCCAGCATGGTGTCCTCATCTCTTGGCAAGAGTGACCCTATCCAGGATTGGGAAAGGAGTTCAATTTATATTTGCCACTTAACTCTTGATTTCTATCTCCCTCATCTATCCTCAGTGCAAAGTCTTCATATGGCAAGGTCCGTCTGGTTGCATGGATGCTTCCTGTAGTCATGCCCTACTAATCCCTGATATTTATATATGTTAATAGTGACCTTTTCCTCATCAAAACTTACCTGTCTTATATGTCCCATCCCTGAAGGGTTCTGCTGTTTAACTGCTCTGTGACAAGGAGTGGGAATTAATAGCCCCACTTAAGTAGGATGGCTGCATGACTGAGTACCAAAAACACCTATTTGTGAACATCTGTTTGCCATATCGTGAAGTCTTTCTCCTTTGTCTGTCTCCTTGCATAGAAGCAAGATCTATAGATGGAGAGAGAAGTAGGCAGGTCTCAAAGAGTCAAGACAAAATATCTAGATTATACAGATGAGGAAACTGAGGATTAGAAAGAAAGGATTAGTGAATGTTTCAAAGCCACACAGGTAATATTTTTTAAATTAAATGTTATGTTTATTTTTAGTTTACATCATTCATTTCCACAAGATTTTGAGTTATAAATTTTCTTCCCATCTTTCTCCTACCCACCACCCCAAAACAGCGATCCCACTGTATACCCCCTCCCCCAATCTGCTCTCTCCTGTATCCTATCCCAGCCCCCTCCAACTTTCCAGTAGGGCAAGAAGGATCTGTATACTGCAGTGCCTGTATATCTTATTTCCCAGTTGCATGTAAAATAACAATAATAATTTTTATACATTTGATTTTAAAACTTTGAATTCCAGATTCTTTTGCTTCCTCCCTTGTCAGCCACCCTTACTGGGAAGACAGGCATTTGAATATAGGTTGTACACATGTAGCTACACAAATCATTTCCATAGTGGATATATTGTGAAAGACTGACTATATTTCCCTCCATCCTATCCCACCCTGTAATGGTAATGTAATTTTGAATTTGAAGATCCCTTTGTGTTGGTAAAAGTAGCAAGTACTTAGCACTTAGTAACTGATCAAGACTCCTGTCTCCTGTTACTGATGTAACAAGAAAGACTCTGTTGGGGAAACAGAAGGTATGAACACCTGTCTCCTGTTGATGAGGGGTGGCTCCCAATAGGTTCAGCAGGAGCTCTGATCTTATCTAAGACCAGAACCTGTGATTCAATCTGGAAAGAATTCAGCTCAGGCTGACTTGGAGTCAGAGTTGAAAAAGTTTATTATATGCCTTACAGCAGGCAAGGATCCTTAGGGGACCTGCAACCTTAAAGGGGTAGAATTAGTATTTATATAGAATCATTCATAGTAGATACCTGTGCCAATTATGCTAACTAGGTGATTAAGGGTGGGATTAGGGAGGAGTTAAGGTAGGGACTGTGTAATGTAACTGCTCAGGCATATTGCCCATGATTCACTGGGAAAAAGCCCAAGGGAGGGCTACCCTAGAGATGTGGTTTTAGGCTTGAGACGTCACTATAAGTGGGTGAGCAGTCAAGGGCTGATGGAGAAGTGCCCAGTCTGCCACCCATCAGTGTAATGTTTGACAAGATTAATGTCTGGGAACAATTGACGTCTGGGAACCAAGGTTAGCTGGAGACTCAGTGGATAATAGGCAAAGGAGTTAACCCAGAGATAGGGCCCTGAAGGATTCATTGAGGCAGCCAAGGAGTCAACCTAGAGATAGGGTACTGAAGAATTCATGGGGGCAGCAGGACACTATGCAAGGGGGAGATAATAGTTGCCTAAGCTGGAATGTTTATAGATACTTTTGTGAAGGATTGAAAGGTATAGCTTGCTAGTGTTGCAAGGCTGAGATAAACAATCCATGAGTTGTTGCTGGGCACAATTAATGCTTTGAAGCTAGGGGCCGGGGGAAAAGGGACAGAGTTAATGCTCTGAGACTGGGGAGGGGGGGTGGAATGGAGTGTGATTTTACAAACTGGTTTTACAAATTGATGTTACAAAGTTTTACAGGCTGATGTTACAAATATAGATCCCAAGCACCCCATCACTGTTACTGATGTAACAGGAAGGGGTTGGCTGAAACAGGCTGTGTATATAAGGAAAAGTCCCAGAGAGGCACAGTCAGAATTTCCTTGAGACCAAGATTTAGTGGCAGAACAGCTACAGAAAAATGGAGAACTGAGTCCTGAAAACTTGTCATGGTGGAGCTTCTTCTGAACAGGATCCCAGGAGCCCAGAGCCAGGAGCCAGGCCCCCAGGAGCCCAGGATCTGGAGCAGGAGCCCAGGTGACTGAAGCATGACTGGGATGCTAAGACTTTGTTTGTTTGTGGCTTGGTTGAGCCTTGAATTCCCTAGAGCAGCAATGGTGAAGTATCTGAAATAGACCAGACCTTGTGAACTTCAGTGTGGAGCAGGACCTGCCCAGAGAGCTGGTCAAAGAACTGGGAGCTGTCTGCCATTGAACCCAGGTGACAGTCTGGTGAATCCAGGTAGAATCTGGGACCATGGAAGAGGATGCAAGGAATCTGAGAACAGGCCCCAAGTCAAGATGAAAAGACTTGGGTACTGAGTAATTATGGAATTATAGTTTACTGGTGACCTAAGGGGTAGAGGGTTTTGTGTATGATACTTAGTAAGATTTTGCTGAATAAGTGACTGATTGTACTTTGAGTACTTTGAGATATTGTTACTGATAAGTGACTGATTGAGTTAATCAAGACTTTGCTCTATGAGTGGAAGACTTTGACTATGTACTTTGATACTGCTGATAACTGACTGGTTGAGTTAATCAAGACTTTGTCATGAGTGGAAAACTTTGACTATGTACTTTGAAACTACTGATAAGTGACTGATTGAGATAACTTAAGAGTGACTCTTTTACTTTGAGACTATGTTGTGAATATTATATTGTGATTTTCTGTGATAAGTTGTAATATTGTGAATTCTGTACCTTGGTTTTCCATAGATGTTTTGCTTTTGTCATGGAATAAATAGAGTGGTAACTATGCTGTGTAATTAGAACCTTAAAAGCTGTTCACAGTAGCATTCTTCTGGAAAGCTTCTGTACATGGCATTACACACCCCCTCCCCCCCACTTGTTCTGTTCTCTACTTTGACCCTGTCCCTTTTCAAAAGTGTGTGCTTCTAACTTCCCTCCCCCCCCCAACCTGTCCTCCCCTCCATCATCCCCCTCTCATCCCCTTCCGCCCTACTCTTCTATAGGGTGAGATACCCTATTTAGTGTGTATGTCATTCCCTCTCTAAGCCAAATTCAATGAGAGTAAGGTTGACCCATTCCCTTTTGCCTTCCTGTTCTTCCCCTCCATTGTAACAATTTTCCCATACCTCTTCTATATGAGATAATTTACCCCATTCTGTCTTTCCCCATCTCCTCTCATATTCCTCTCTCACCTCTCAATTTTTCCATTTTAAGTATCATTCCTTCCTATTCAATTAGTTCTGTGCCCTCTGTCTACGTATACCTGTACACATATGTATTCATATGCCCATGTGCCCTCCTATATAGATATATGTGTATGTATACATATATGTATATATATTTATATTCCCTTCAACTATTCTCATACTGAGAAAACTCTTACGAGTTACAATTATAGTTTTTTTTTATCAAATGCTTTATTAACTTCTAGTTTACATCATTAATTTCTGCAAGATTTAGGTTACAAATTTTCTCCCTGTTTTTCCCCTACCCACCATACCAAAATAACGATCCCACTGGATATCCCCTCCTCCAATCTGCTCTTTCCCATATCTTCTCCCATACACCTCTGACTTTCCAGTAGGGCACGGTGGATCTCTGTGCCACAGTGCATGTATATCTTATTTCCCAGTTACATGTAAAATAATATTGATAATAGTATGTATGTATGTATGTATGTATATATATATATATATATATATATATATATATATTTAAACATTTGATTTTAACACTTTGAATTCTAGATTCATTCCCTTCCTCTCTTGTCACCCACCCTTACTGGGAAGATAAGCAATGCAATATAGGTTATATGTGTAGCTATGAAAACATTTCCATGTTGGATATATTGTAAAAGACTGACTATATTTCTCTCCCTCCTATCACACCTCCCACTTAATCTGTTCTCTACTTTGATCCTGTCCCTTTTCAAAAGTGGGTGCTTCCAACTTCCTTCCTCCCAAGCCTGCCCTCCCATCCATCACCCCCCCTCTCATCCCCTTCCCCCCTACTCTCCTGTAGGGTGAGGCACCCTATTTACTGTGTATGCCATTCCCTCCCTAAGCCAAATTCAATGAGAATAAGGTTGACCTATGTCCTTTTGCCTTCCTGTTCTTCCCCTCCATTGTAACCATTTTCCTTTGCCTCTTCTATATGAGACAATTTACCCCATTCTGTCTTTCCCCATCTCCTCTCATTATATTCCTCTCTCAACTCTTAATTTCACCTTTTAAATATCATCCCTTCCCATTAAATTGGTCCTGTGCCCTCAGTCTATGTATACCTGTACACATATTCACATATGTATTCATACACCTATATGCCCTCCTATATAGACATATGTGTGTGTATATATGTATATACGTGTGCGTGTGTGTGTATATATACACATATGTGCATTTCTATTCCCTTCACTTATTCTCATACTGAGAAAAGTTTCATCAGTTACAATTAATTGTTTTTCCATGTAGGAATGTAAATAGTTCAGCTTTGATAAGTTCCTTGTGATTTCTTTTCCTTATTTACTTTCTCATGCTTCTCTTGCTTCTTGTATCTGAATGTCAAATTTTCTATTCATCTCTGTTTTTTTTTTCATCAAAATGCTTGAGAGTCCTCTATTCCCCTGAATGACCTTATTTTACCCTGAAACATGATACTCAGTTTTGCTGGATAGGTGATTCTTGGTTTTAATCCCAGCTCCTTTGCCCTCCAGAATATCATATTCCAAGTCCTTTGATCCCCCAGTGTAGAAGCTGCTAGATCCTGTATTTTCCTAATTGTGTTTCCACAATATCAAATTGTTTCTTCCTACCTGCTTGTAATATTTTCGCCTTGATCTGGGAATTCCATAACCTGGCTATAATATTCCTATGAGTTTTCTTTTGGGGATCTTTTTCAAGAGGTGATTGGCAGATTCTTTCAACCTCTATTTTGCCCTCTGGTTCTAAAACATCAGGGCAATTTTCCTTGAGAATTTCTTTGAAGGATGATGTCTAGGTTCTTTTTTTGATCATGGCTTTCAGGTAATCCAATAAATTTTAAATTATCTCTCCTGGATCTATTTTCCGGGTCAGTGGTTTTTCCAATGAGATATTTCACAATCGTCTTGTATTTTTTCATTGTTTGGATCTGTTTAATAGTATCTTGATTTCTCATAAAGTCACTAGCTTCCATTTGCTCCAATATAATTCAGAAGGAATTATTCTCTTTAGCCAGCTTTTGAGATTCTTTTTCCATCTGGAAAATTCATCTTTTTAAGGCATTCCTCTCCTCATTGCTTTTTTGAGCCTCTTTTGTCATTTGAATTAGTCTATTTTTTATTTTCTTCAGTTATTTTCAGTGTTATTTTCTTCATTTAGGTTGTTGACTCTCATTTCATAATTTTCTTGCATTGTTCTCATTTCTCTTTCCAATTTTTCCTTCACTTCTCTAATTTGGTTTTCAAAATCCTTCTTAAGTTCCTCTATGGCCTGTAACCAATTCATATTTTTCTTGGAAGCTTTTGGTGCAGGAGTTCTGACTCCATTCTCTTCCTCCTGTACCAAGCTTTTATCCTTTTTGTCCCCAAAATAGTAATCTAAAATTGGGTTGCTATGCTTGCTTTGCTTCCTTTGCTTGCTCATGTTGCCACTCAATTACTTGACTTTTGAGCTTTTTCACACAGTAGAACTCCATTTCCAGAGAGAAGGGCTTTGTCTCATATCACTGGGGTTTTCACAGCTGCTGGAGCTATTAGTTTGCTGCCCTCTCTGAAGCCTCCACACACTCTGGCACACTGGTCACACACACCAGGACCTCCACCCTACATAGCAATCCAGATCCAAGCAGGTTAAAGCAAGAGTGATAATCCCTTAGAATGGTCACTTGGTCCCCCTAAAATCTGCAGGCCAGAAGCTCTGAAGCAGCCATGGAGCAGGGGCCACTGTGCCTCAGCTGCTTCTCCCTCTGGGGGCAGAAGCCGGACTGTACTCCCAGACCCCCTGTTCCCAGAGTCCACACTGACCTCTCACTTTGTCTTGGCATTTATGGGTTGATAATTCTGGAAACCACCACAGCTTCTGGTTATCCATTTTCCTGAAGTCTCACCAGACGCAGTTGATTGTGGTCATCCTGAGGATAAAACCTCGGGCTTACGTGGGGCTGGGCTCTGTTCCTGGTGCCCTACAATGGACCTTTCCTGCCAGCCTATGAAACTGAACTAAGGGCAGCTGTAGGGGATTCACACTTTTATGACTAGTGAAGTTAAGTCAACAAGAATATGCCAATCATTTCCTAGGTGCCAGACATAGTGCTAAGCCCTAGAGATACAAAGAGAGGCAAAAAGCTGTCCTCAAGTCACTCACTTTCTAATGGAAAAGACAACATGCAAATAAATACCTAAATATATTCTATAAATGGATACATACTACGTAAGTGGAAGATAATATCAGACAGCATGTAGCTGGGTGGCACAGTGGATAGAGTACCAGGCCTGGAGTCAGTAAGACTCATCTTTCTGAGTTCAAATCTGGTCTCAGATACTTACTAGCTTGGTGACCTTGGGCACTTAACCCTGTTTGCCTTAGTTTCCTCATCTGTAAAATGAGGTGGAGAAGGAAATGGCAAGCCACTCCACTATCTTTGCCAAAAAACCCCAAATGGGGTCATGAATAGTCAGACAGAACTGAAAACAACTTGAACAACAACAATTTTAGGAAAAAGCTGGGAATGCTATTCTAATCTGATGGGGATTAATCAAATATTCCTGCATGATGCTAAATCCTTTGGATAATAGGCTGCACATTTATTTCCAGAGTTAAGATGAATTCTTCATTGCTAAATTAAATTCTGAATGTTTATATGGGAGGAAGGAGTAATAAAGTGCAAAAGAAATCTAAGAACAATAAATCTGCCCACTTTTTTCCATACACTCAATTAATTGAATCATCAAAAGTACCTTGGAAGCTTCCTGATGTGACAAAGTGGAATAAAATACATCTCAGCATTTCAGTTTTATAAGTACAGTCACAAATAAGTAACTATTAAATAACTCTTAGAATGTTCATGTGCTTCCTATGAAATCTTTTTTATGTTCATTTTTACAGTTGATGTGGGAGGAAGGAGGGAAAGATTAACCATTCCTTATTACTATTTGTAGAAGCAAAATTTATTCAAAGGATTGATGACCAGAAAAAAACAAAACAACACAAATCCTGAACTTCTATTGTTATACTGTTAAATGTTATCTTGGACTCTGAATAAGCTGGATCAGTTACCTAGAGCAGAAGATAATTGTTTTGACATGATTATTTCAGGCCCTGGGTACTGTAAATATTTCTTCAATGATTAAGCTGGTAGGAAAGAATGTTAGACTGAATCACTGGAAAGTACATGAGAATTCGACAAAGAAAGAGAGCATCTCTGTGAAGAGAATTTCACCTAAAACTTCAGCAGGGATAATAGAAAATGAAGAAACTGAATTCTATTATAAATATGACTTTAGTGTTCTTTATGAATAAAGTGTCTACTTCATTTATTATATTTTTATCTCCAGCATTTAGCCCAGTTTCAGACACTTAATAAATGCTTTTTGTTTAGCTAATAGAAATATTGAAACAGTTCCTTGAAAGAAGAATCGCTCAGGATGAGTTTTCAAGGAATAGGTATCTATTGGGGGGATGTCCGGGGGGGGGGTTGTTCGGGGAGAACTAGTATCTCTGGTGTGAGGACTTGTCAAGACCATTTCAGGGCTGCTTATCTACCTCTGGTGTCCACCTTCACCCAACGCTCACTTGTGACTCCAAGAAGCCGTAGCTTATACAGAGGTCACACCCCAGTAAAACCATTGAAGCTGATGGGCTAAACCGGGTTAAGGGTAATCAATAGTCCTCAGACTTGTCAATGTGTTAGGGGGATGTCTACCCTAAGCATGTGAAGACTTTCCCCAGCAGAATGGGCAGATGAGAACAATTTGTTCTGGCAGCCATTGAAGTTGTCACTGTCACTGTGGAACACTTAGAGCTTGGTCAGAAACTGAAGATGTGAAAGTAATCCACTGATCCAGGGCCATTGTCAGTCATCTTGACTTTTGTCTTGCCACTGGACATCAATGACTCTCTAAGAGAGAGTAAGGCTGATTACTTTGTACAACTTGGTCTCACTTCAATACTATTCACATGCAAGTCAAGACATCAGCCCATGATGTCATTGGTCCTCTTCAAAAAATGAAGGATGAAGAACAAGTATCCACTGATTTATATAATAGCCCAATTCTCTTTAACTAATTTCCCAGAAATTTTCCAAACTATTTGTTAATTGTCAGAAACATACATCTCTCCAAAAAAAAGTTTAATCCATCATTTTATTGTTTAATTTCACTAGATATAGCAGCAGCATTGTAATGTCGACTTGGTAGCATGACATAAATTCCCAGGACTACCATGTAATGGCAAGCAAAGGAATACTTAGCACCTTGTTTCAGTTCAAGTGTCTTTAAGCCTTGCCCATGATTATATCAAGTCTTTGTTAAGAAACAGAACCTGTGAATCTCACAGTGGGAGGGACTTGTCAAAAACAGAAACAGGATGGATGTAAGAGGTGGGGAACAGGGAGGAGATAAAGACCATATAAAAGGACTGAGCAGAACTTAGAAGGAGAAGACTTGTGGTGTCTGGCACTGTTTGTCTGTTCTGTCTGTGTTGATTTGTGTTTGTGATACTTTGTACAGAAGCCCTGGGACTTTATTGCTGGTTCAGAAGCCCTGAAAAAGGATTTTCTTGTTTTCTGTCCTAGAGGAGGGTTTCAAAGGTCCTGGGACTACACTGGTGATTTGTGCTGAGTTCTCAGACCTTGTTTGTGGGTCTGTGTTGATTTCACAGGCCGATAGTGAATTGATAATGGTGCTGGCAATGTGTATGAATGTTGTTTTGGTTCTGTTAAACTTTGTCTTCCCCGAAACAGAAACTGCTGAGGACTTGAGATGGATGGGACTCTGTGAGCTTCAATATGAAACTGGACAAGGAGCTGGAAGAGGAGCTAAGAGCTTCCTGCCTGTGAATCCAGGGGGAGGTTGGGTGAATTCAGGCAAGAGCTGGACCCATGGAAGAGGAACCAGGGAATTTGGGAACTAGCCTCAAGCCAAGATGAAAAGACCTCTTCTGGGGCAGCTAGGTGGCACAATGAATAGAGCACCGGCCCTCGAGTCAGGAGGACCTGACCAACCTCAGACACTTAACACAAAAAACTAGCCATGTGACCTTGGGCAAGTCACTTAACCCCAATTGCCCTCCAAAAAGCAAAAAAGAAAAGAAAAGAAAGAAAAGAAAAAACCTCTTCTTGGGCACTTAGTGCTAACTGACAAGATCATGATTTACTGTGACCTAAGAGTGGGAGAACTTTGTACTTTGTACCTTGTATGCCTTAAGATTGAGTTAAGGATGATTTGGAAGTTAGCCTCCCAATCAAGAAGAAAGAAGACTTTTTGGCTGAGAGATTAAGACACTGTGACCTAGGGGTGGGAGACCTTTGTATTTTGTATCCTGAATGGTATATTTTGTTTAAAACTATGTGGTAACTTTAGTGATAAGTTTTTATGTTATAACATTGTGAATGCTGTACTTTGGTTTCTGTGAATATTTTGCTTTAGTTTATTGCTGAATAAATAGAGAGCTCACTATATTATGTGATAAGAACCATAAAGCTATTCACAGCAGCAGTCCTCTGGAGAACTGTGCATACTTGGCATTACATACCAAATACCTAAATGTAAGACAATTTTATAGATCTACCTTCCCTCTTTTTTCTGCCACATATTCCTCCTGCCTTCAGGATGAAATATTATTCACAACAGAGGGGAAAAACTCCAACATCTAATAGATCCAACTTTCCTCCCTAACCCCACTCTGGCTAACTACTTCCAAATAAGATTTTTTTTAAAAGAATGTAATACTTTTTAAAGTTGTTGTGATTTGTCCTTCAATCTCAAAGAGGACCATGACATCAGGAAGATTATGATATAACCTTGATTTGAGTGATGGAAGGCTATGCAAAATCACCAGCCTCACTTTCTCCTCCAGAGCCATCTGGGTCGAGTGGCCAGATATTGATCAGGATGACTAGAGATGGCCCAGGATGCAATGGAAGACCTTGGCCCTTCTAAGTTAAGGTCTTTTCAGGTTCTCACTTTGAGTGAGTTAGCACCCATTCAGTGAATAGACCTCTTTAAAAAGTGAGTCAAGGGATGGCCCTTTAATTAAAAACATATGTGTGTATGTGTATGCACATGTATGTGTATGTATATATGTGTGTATATACACATATATATATATATATATATATATATATATATATATATATATATATCAACCTAGAAGGGAAAGACCCTCAGGGTTGCTGGCCAAAAGAGAAAGAGTTACTATTTATATTCACTCTGAGCCAGGAAGGCCCCAAAAAAGAACCATTAAGTGGGGCTTGGGCAGGGACCTATTGTTGTCCAATACATGAGATCCAGAGTGAATTGGGTTTAAGGTTTGGTCTTAGAAAAAGAAATCTAGCCAACAAATCCCAAGTTAACTAGGTAGCTTTTGGTCATCAAAATTTACCTTCCTTTTGGCAGAACAGAGAAGGGGAGGAGAGAGGAAGAACAGAGTTGCCTAACTGGAGCTGTGTTTATATAATAGCATGGAAAAAAAATTAATGCATCAAAGACATTAAAAAGTTCACTTGCTGCACTAAGTATCTAATTCAATAATGGTTAGAGGTTTCTTTTGTGTGAACAGTTGATTCTTCCTTTCATTCTTTCCATATTTCTGAATATAAATGTCTCCTCTTTCTAAGACATCCTAAGAGAAAAATGGAAGAATAAATCTTTCATAGTTCAAAAACTAATCTTTTTTTTTTTTTGCAAAATTTCTCAATGTTTTGTTTGAGGGTTTTTTTAGAAGGGTAGAGAGGGAAGAAAAGTGAAGACAGAGCTTCATTTATACCAGAGCAATGGCCTGTTTGGTGATTATCTTATCTTAATAAGAAATTGTCTTTTGCTAAAAGTTTTATAAAAAAAGGCTATGGCATGTGAAAAGTATCTCTAACTTTTCATTTGCCACTTTTCAACCATGTGAACTAAAGGAATACATGATCTCTTTTACTGTTTTTGTATTACAAAGATGTTATTCATTCTATGTGGCATTTGATCATGTTCTAAGCCAGCAGCTGGAAAAAATGAGAGGCATCTAAATCTTAGAATTAATAATGCCTTTGACTCCCAAACCCCAAAGAGATTCCCTAAAACAAGATCATTGGAAATTAGTTACTAAACCTTTTATTTCTATCTTAAAGTTGCAAAAGAAGCCAAGGTCCATCTTAGAGCAAAAAGGATGATCTGTGGAAAATGTGAGGGGATTATTGGGGCGAGACAGTCTGCTCATCCTGCAGTGATGTACCATCCACACAGGCACAGGTTCAGAATGGTAGATGGACTGTCAGTCAATAATCTGTACCCTGTCTTATCTGGATCCAAATAGTCCTGAGAAATGACAAATAGAAATCAGTTGTGTTATAAACTTGCCCTGTGCTTTAAGAATAAACAATGCTTAGGGGCGACTAGGTGGTGCAATGAGTAAAGCGCCGGCCCCAGAGTCAGGAGGACTTGAGTTCGGTTCTGGCCTTAGACACAACACCCACACAAAAAAACTAGCTGTGTAACCTTGGGCAAGTTACTTAACCCCAATTGCCCTCCAAAAGGCAAAAAAAAAAAAGAATAAACAATACTTGTTGGAGATCTAGGAAGGTTTTGTGATCTTTTTTTTACATTTATTCTATTCTAAATAAATGGGTAGCCTCCTTAAAAAGACTATAAAGGATCAGACAAAGGCAAACCCTTTTATACTGTTTCCATTCGAATTTCCCACCTTGTTCCTCCCTTCAGAGCTGGGATTGGTTCCAGTACTTCTGTGTTACAACTTTCCCAACTTGCCCATTTATTGAAAAACTAGTTCTCATTGGTGATTATAGAACCTCAAAAATACTGTTTATTTTAGGGGTAACTATATATCATGATAAGGAACCTGCTGAAAAGATTACACTTAGATGTAGACTCTGGGGGTGATGTCAAGTATTAGAAATAGGATTCAAGGAGGACAATGCAACTTCTACATTTTATGAGCTACTTGAAATGCTGTGGTCTTCTCAGAACCCCAGAGAGATCTCTAGAAAAGTGAGCCCTTGGAAATTAGTCAATTCTTGTGTAGACATGGAAAAGGAGAAGGGTAGGAACAAGCATTTATTAAGTTCCTACTAAGTATCAGGCACCATGCCAAGTACTTTGTATTATCTCTTGTGATCCTCACAACAACACTCTAAGATAGGTGCTATTAATATCCCCATTTTATGGCTGAGGAAACTGAGACAATAGTTAAGTGACTTGCTCAGGTTCACACAGTCAATAAGGTCTGACTGGGTTTGTTATCTGAGATGACTCCTTCAGAGGGAGAGAGGAAGGATACACATGATATTATGGTGATATAAGCAAAAAAAGAAAAAAGAGACACATGAGATATATTGCTATAATGCTGTCATGGGTCCTTGAAAATTCATGCAGAATTTGAGAGGTACTATAAGATTAGAGAATGGAAAATGCCCCCAATTTTTTTTAAAAAGGCAAGAGAATAGAATTGATAAATTCTAAGCAAGTAAGTTTGACTTGGATTCCTGACAATATTATAGATGTATTATTAAAGAGATGGCTAGTGAACACCTAGAAAAGGAAGCTGTTTTCATAAAGAGCCAATTTGAATTCATTAAAAATAGAATATGCTAGAGCCAACTGATTTCCTGTTTGGTAGCTCAAGTGATAGATTAAGAGAATTCTATAGAGATTAGAAAAGCATCTGGCAAAGTCTTTCACAACAAGTTAGTAGAAGAAACAAAGGAAACAAGCATTTATTAAATGCCTATGTACCAGACACTACACTGAGCATTTTACAAATATTATCTCATATGATCCTGAGTCGTCCTTAAGGATTTAATTTCAACTTAGAAGGAGATGTAAATGGAACATTTATCAGAGAAATAGGTTAACACAAAGCTAGGAAGGAATGGCACACATAGGATTGCAGTCAGCATCCAAATATAATTCACAATAAACTAGAAATTTGAGCCATATCTAATCAAGTGAAACATAATAATAAGGATCAATGAAGAGTATTGAGCAACTTAGGTTGGTTACTAGACTTCAAGGTGAATTAACTGTGATATGGCAACCAAAAAGATTAGTGCAATCTTAGGTGGTGTTAAAGGAAACATATATGTAGGACTAGGAAGGTAAGAGTTCCCTACACTCTGCCAAGCTTATAACATTGTGAGAGGTGGTGATGCTAGGTATACATTGTTGGGAGGGGCAAAGTTATAACCATTGTCACCTCTTTCTCCTGCTTTCTGCAGCCTACAGAGAAACTGTCAATTGATTAATGATTGATGAATCAGCTAGGAAGTATTTATTTTTGTTAGCCAATAATTGTCTTAAAATTAATCAATTAAAAAGTATTAAGTGCCTACTATGTGCCAGACTTTCAGGATAATAAGACAAAAATGAAACAGTTTGTACTCTCAACTCATTCTGTCATATAAGTAGGTACAAAATAGAAATTAATTTTGACTGGGAGGGGAAAAGCACTAAGAACATGGGTAACGAATGAGGAAAGGCCTTATATAAGCTAAGCTTTGAAGGAAATTAAGGCTTCTAAGAGGGAAAGGTAAGGAAGGAGCGTATTCTAGGTTCAAGGCTCAGGCTATGCTGATGATGATAGCTGATACACATCACAACTAAGTAATTATAAGGTTATTTGAGAATGGAAAATACACTAAAAATCAGGGAACATGGGGAGGAGATCAGGAAAGGCTTACTAAAGGAAATGGTACCTAAAGTGGACCTTGAGTAGAAGCTGTTTTTAAGAGGCAAAGGTGAAGATGTACATTGAAAGCCTAGGCAAAAGCAGATTGAAACAAATTGAATATCAAATGCAAGGAAGAGTTATCAGGCCAATGTGGCTAAAACATAGAATATTTGTATGAAAGGTATTGTTATAACACAACTCTTGAAAGGTGGGTTGGAGCCAAATTTGTTGTAGTTGTTCATTTCAGTCATGTCCAACTCTTCGTGACCCCATTTGGGGTTTTCTTGGCAAAGCTGCTGGAGTGGTTTGCCATTTCCTTCTCCAGTTTGTTTTATAAAAAAGGAAACTGAGGCAAACAGGGTTGAGTGATTTGCCCCAGGGTCACACAGCTCAGTAAGCATCTAAGGTCAAATTTGAACTAGGGTCTTCTGGACTCCAGGCCCAGTGCCACCTAGCTGCCCCTGTAAGTAGCAATGATTTAAAACAAAAGTTCTTAAACTGGGCCTACGGACCTCCTCAAATGACCTGCGGATAGATTGAAGGAAGTCCACTAACTTGGAAAGGAAAAAGTTATATCTTTTTTTTTAATGTAATTGGTTGCCTTTGTAATTTCATGTATTTTATTTTGTGTATTTATAAATTTCACTGTGAAATAATGTTCATAAGTTTCATCAGGGTTTGTTTTTTTTGTTTGTTTGTTTTTGCTTTTTGGAAGGCAATTGGGGTTAAGTGACTTGCCCAAAGTCACATGGCTAGTAATTGTGTCAGTGTCTGAGGCCAGATTTGAACTCAGGTCCTCCTGACTCCAGGGCCAGTGCTCTATTCACTGAGTCACCTAGCCACCTCCAATTTTTTTTCTTTTATTTTGCTTTTTGGAGGAGGGAAGGCAGGGCAATTGGGGTTAAGTGACTTGTCCAAGGTCACATAGCTATTAAGTGTTAAGTGTCTGAGGTCAGATTTGAACTCAGGACTCCAGGGCCAGTGTTCTATTCACTGCACCACCTAGCCATCCCTCATCAGGTTACCAAAAGGGTTCATACAACACACAAAAAAAAGGGTAAGATAAATTTGTTTTTAAAAAAAATCAGGTGGTGATATTTATAGCACAATGCAAAAATTTGAGCAGGAGAGTGACATGGCCAGAATCCTGTCTTGGAAAGCTTCTTTTAACAGTTATGTGGTAGATGGATTGCTGGGGGCAGTTATGAGAAGTAGGGAGACAAATGAGGGCCAAACAAAGAATTCACCCATTTGAGAGAACAAAAGGCATAAATGGGGAGACAAACTGTGTTAATCTGATAAGCCTTGGCACTGATTAGATGACCAGGAATGAGAGAGGGAAAAGTCACAGATGACTCTTAGGATATGAAACTTTCTCAATAAAAAGAAGGAATTAGGGGGAAGAGATAAACTTGGGTGGTAGGGGAGGGGACTAAAATGGGTTCTGTTTTTCAGAGCATCTGATAAATTAATGACCTGCCTTAGTTATGATAATGCTATCTTTTATATTCTGGAGGAAGTTACCAGCTAGGAGGGACTCTTTGCTGAAGCAGAAAAAATAGGCACTGTATATAAGGAGGATTTTGTTTTCCTTTTTAGAGTTCAGTTTCTCAGGATCCATGGCCATGGCAATGTCTAGTTTCCAGGTGTTAGATAATAAGTCCCAAAATAGCCCCAAGGATCTGACATAGTAATGCCTAGAATCATAGTGATAGTCCTACTGAGGCTGCGTGCACTGTGAGATATGGGGGTGACATAATTGATATTTACTACACTTGTGCAGAATGACAATATTGCTAAAGTTAACCTGTGAGCTTAATGTTAGCAAGATGCCTTCCTTGTCTGTTGTCCTATAAAGCAAGTGGGCACTGGTCAGTGAGGGGGGAATCCACAGGGAACCCATAGGGGAATCTGTGTGTACCTTGACCAGCTCCCATCAAGGCTTGAGGAGATTTAGGGGAGTGCACAAGCTGTGCCTGTCTTGATTGACCCCATCTAGACATAGGGGTAGTTGCCAGCCCCTGTGAGAAGGATTGTTAGGGAATGCTGCAGCAGCTGATGCTCTCACTATCAGCAACTTCCTTCAGGAAGCCTAGACTTGAATAAAGCTGATTATTAACTACTGTCTCACCAGATCAAGAGGGAACCTGTTAGAGGCTAGAGTCCCAAAACTCCAGTGCCTCCTGTGTGTTATCTATGAAACATGCACCTTGAAAGAAAGTGACCACTCCACCTTAGAATTCATTTTAGAGATTTTTTTTTAAGTCATTCAATCTGATATGCCTACTAGATTTGGTAAGAACAAATTTCAAAGGTTAACCATTGCGGGTTAAAGGATATATAAGATTCCATAGCTGAAAATCTATAGGGTAATTTCACCTTGGACAAATGAAAAGCTCTCAAGAATGAAATTCTGGAGGAGGAAATAGAAGAACTAAGGAAAGGACTTACTTTTTGACCAAAAAAAAAGGAAAAACTAGACAGTAGTCTGAAAGAAATTAGGTCAATACTATCACCTCACACTATATACCAAGATAATCTCTAACTGGATACATGACTTACATATGAAAACAAATTACAAGAAAGAAATTACCTTTCAGATCTATGAATAGAGGAAGAGTCTGTGACTAAAAACTGATCAGGTCACACAAGATAAATAGAAAATTTTGAATATATAAATTTTAAGAGTTTTGCACAATTTTATTTTTTTTAATTTAATTCTTTAATTTATTAATTTGTTTGTTTCCTTTTAGTTTACAGGATTCAATTCCACAATTCCTTGAATTTCACATTTTGTCCCCCTCCCTCCCCTCCCCCCCATGGCGTCTTATAATCAAGTATAGGATTTGTAAATTCACATTATAAACTGGTCAGGTTATAAGGATAGATTGTACCAGCTGGAATGAAAAATGGTAAAGAGGACATAAAATCAAATAAGAGAACAGAAAAGATCAGGTAATTTTCTTCCACCTGGATATAAATTTAGTTCTTTCTAGTTCTTTCTCTGGATGCACGTTTTTCTCTCCATCATGCATATTTTGGGATTGACTTACATCCCTGCATTGTTGAGAAGAGTCCAGTCTATCAAAGTTGGTCATCACACATATGTTGTGTCTGTAATTGTTTACAAATTCCTCCTGGTTCTACTCTTCTCACTCAGCATCAGTTCTTTTAAGCCTCTCCAGGTAAATATGAAGACTGACTGCTCCCCGTTTCTTATAGCGCAATAATATTCCATAACATGTATATACCACAACTTGTTCAGCCATTCCCCAATTGATGGGCATCCCCTTAATTTCCAATTCTTTGCCACAACAAAAAGAGCTGCTATAAACATTTTTGTACATATGGGTCTTTCTCCCATTTCTATGATCTCTTTGGGATATAACCCTAGGAGTGGTGTTGCTGGATCAAAGGGTATGAAAGTATTTATAGCCCTTTGGGCATAGTTCCAGATTGCTCTCCAGAAAGGCTGGATCAGTTCACAACTCCACCAACAATGCATTAGTGTTCCAGTTTGCCCACATCCTCTCCAGCATTTGTCATTTTCCTGTTTTGTCATCTTAGCCAATCTGACTGGTGAGATGTGGTACCTCAGAGTTGTTTTGATTTGCATTTCTCTAATCAATAGTGAATTAGAGCATTTCTTCATGTGCTTATAGATAGCTTTAATTTTTTTTCTCTGAAAACTGCCTGTTCATATCCTTTGACCATTTATCAATTGGGGAATGACTTGTATTCTTATAAATTTGACTCAGTTCTCTGTATATTTTAGAGATGAGTCCTTTGTCAGAGACATAGGTTGTAAAGATTCTTTCCCAATTTCCCACCTCCCTCTTAATCTTGGTTACATTGGCTTTATTTGTACAGAAACTTTTCAATTTCATGTAGTCAAAATTATCCATTTTACATTTTATAATGTTCTCTAATTCCTGTTTCGTCATAAAGTCATTCCCTCTCCACAAGTCTGATAGGTAAACTATTCCTTCTTTTAGCAGACTGCTTACAGTATCAACCTTTATACCTAGATCATGAACCCATTTAGACTTGATTTTGGTATATGGTGTTAGATAATGGTCTATGTCCAGTTTCTGCCATACTATATTCCAGTTTTCCCAGCAGTTTTTGTCAAATAGTGAGTTCTTATCCCAAAAACCAGGGTCTGGGGGTTTATCAAACAATACATTACTGTAGTCGTTGACTTCTGAATCTCGTGTGCCTAATCTATTCCATTGATCCACTCCTCTATTCCTAAGCCAGTACCAAGTAGTTTTGATGACTGCTGCTTTATAGTACAGATTGAAATCTGGTAAAGCTAGTCCACCTTCCCCAGCATTTTTTTTTCATTAATTCCCTTGATATTCTGGACCGTTTATTCTTCCAGATGAATTTTGTTACTATTTTTTCTAACTCTATAAAGTAGTTTTTTGGTAAATTAATTGGTATGGCACTAAATATATAATTTAATTTAGGTAAAATTGTCATTTTTATTATATTAGCTCGACCCAGCCATGAGCAATTGATATTTTTCCAATTAGTTAGATCTGACTTTATTTGTGTGAGAAGTGTTTTGTAGTTATGATCATACAGGTCCTGGGTTTGTTTTGGCAGGTATATTCCCAAATATTTTATGTCTACAGTAACTTTAAATGGGATTTCTCTTTCTACTTCTTGCTGTTGAGTTTCATTGGAAATATATAGGAATGCCGAGGATTTATGTGGGTTTATTTTATATCCTGCAACTTTGCCAAATTTATTTATTGTCTCAAGCAGTTTTTTACTTGATTCTCTAGGATTCTCTAAGTATATCATATCATCTGCGAAGAGTGATAGCTTGGTGTCTTCTTTGCCTAACTTGATTTCTTTTTCTTCTCTAATTGCTACTGCTAACATTTCTAGTACCAGATTGAATAAGAGGGGTGATAGTGGACATCCTTGTTTCACCCCTGATCTTATGGGAAATGCTTCCAGCTTCTCCCCATTGCATATAATACTTGCTGATGGATTTAAATAGATGCTACCTATTATTTTAAGGAAGGCTCCATTTATTCCTATACTTTCTAATGTTTTTAATAGGAATGGATGTTGTATTTTGTCAAAAGCCTTTTCTGCATCTATTGAGATGATCATGTGGTTTCTGCTAGTTTTATTGTTGATATGCTCAATTATACTGATGGTTTTCCTAATATTAAACCATCCTGTTTTGCACAATTTTAATACAGTAAAAATTAGAAGGGAAAGATAACTCGAAAGTTTTTCATCAAGTTTCTCTGATAAAGACTTTATTTGTAAGATAGAGAAGTAACATTCAAAACTGTAAGACTAAAAACCATCCCCTAAGACATAAATCGTTAAATTATATGAACAGGCAATTTTCTTTTTTTCTTTTTTTTCTTTTTGAGGAGGGAAGGCAAGGCAATTAGGGTTACGTGACTTGCTGTAAGGGTTATGGGATTTAAAGATCTCCCATGCCCCATGGACGTGCTGACATAGCAGAGCAAGAGAAAGTGAAAAGCCGAGCTAACGGTCCTGCGGTTGGCAGTTGGTGGCGGTTGCCTTTTTTTTTTTTTTTTGAGTTAGGACTCTGGCTGAGCACTGCCAGAGGCCGGAGCTGCTGGGAGCGCTCTTCCAGGACGCTGGGTGGTTGCTGTGAGTGTGGAGAGGAGGACCTTTGCCTGAGGTAGCCTGTTCTGTTTTGAGGGCT
>NW_027186221.1:0-31123 GCF_028583685.1 Petaurus breviceps papuanus | reverse complement strand
TCTCATTCTCTCTGTCTCTCTGTCTCTCTCTATCTCTCTGTCTCTCTCTCTCTCTCACTGTTATCTCCCTGCCAGTGGTACAGTTCATTCCCTTTTTTGTATTGTCTGATGCATATATTCCTATGTGTACTTTACCTGATTTCTGTTTTGTTTTGTTTCTATTTGGATAAATAGGTTTCTTTGATATCTGCTATGTTTGTTCATTGCAGAACTGGCATTTGGTGGCAAGTTTGGATATATAGTTTGGGACATTCCTTCACTGCTAAGTGATAATAATCAAGAGCACAGATTGAACATAAAAATTATTTCCCCTAGACTGATAATATTTAAGAGAGTGTGTGAAATTAAAAAGTTCAGAGTTTGAGTCTGAGATCAGAAAAGGTCTTTATTCTTTCTCATGAGAAAGGGCACTGCCCCTGTCGCTGAAATGGCATCTGCCAGGGCATGCAACTAGGGAGTGCAACATGTGGAAGCTCATGGGCTTCTCTTGTCCTGATCCTAACTCCACTCTAACACCTGTCTTGCCTCACCATTGGCTGGTGAGGCAAGCTCACAATCTTTCTAATTGGTGCAAAGTAGTTTCAGTCTTTCATTATGTGTTTCCTTTCACCAAATTTGGAAGTGTCCAGTCAGAGGTGGACTAGTATAGTTTTCTTTCAAATTACCTCATTTTGGGGAAATCTTGAGTTCCTCAAGAGACAGAACTGGTTTACAAAGTATGGAGAAGAGATAGTAATGTAACAGGGAGTTAAAAGAAATGAGGAAACTTCACTGTGAGTTATCTCTCACAGGAGCATATAGATATAATTCTACCAGTCTGTACCTTCTCTCTGAGGAGAAGAGAGTGTCTTGCTACTTCACCTCCTGGTAGTGACGAGGTCAGGGAACTATAAAATGTTGAGGGTTAGGGATGTGTAAGACCCCAAAATACCAACACACTGGGTCTTGCCTAATGAATTCAACTCATCTTCTCTCAAAGTAAAGCAAAGTTTATTAAAGGCTTGCCATAATGGGTAAACTCTTTTAGTTTATTTGTTTTTTCTTTTTGGGGGGGGAGGGCAGGGCATTTGGGGTTAAGTGACTTGCCCAAGGTCAAATGGCTAGTAAGTGTTAAGTGTCTGAGGCCGGATTTGAACTCAGGTCCTTCTGATTCCAGGGCCAGTGCTCTTTTCACTGTGCCATCTAGCCACCCAAGGGGTAGACTCTTAAGGACCCTCAGTATCTGTGACACTTGTACTGGACAAGCCAGAATAATCTGACACAGAATGAGTCTGTGCTAGAAAATTCTCTGGCCCCTTCATGGAGGTAAGATGGGGCTGACCTACATAAAGGTTGTGGGAGGATTTAGGTGTGGTCTAGAGGAGGAGTTTGAGGAGGGTCTTCAGGAGGAGTCAAATGAGGTCAGACTTCAGAAACACATAATCTATATGGACAACACAGAACAGCACCTACCTACATTCTTACAGTAATATTCCATTTAAAACCCAACCAAAGTGGATTTTAACTGTTTCTTTTGAAGGAGTGTATGGCATTTAAAAAGATGTAAGAGACATAATTTCTGGGTATTTTAATCATTTTATTAATAATGCCAGCATTTTAATAAGAGGATGGTCATTTGGTGTCTCTCTCTTAGACCAAAGACTATCATGGCAGCAGATTCATGGCTTATATGTTCTTTTGGAAGAGGTGTATTCAAAAGGATGCCAAGTAACTGATTGGTTAACTATGAGAGAATTAATATTACAATGAGGGGCTGGACCTGAACTTTTATTATGTCATATACTTTTAAGTCCCCATCCCACACCCACTATCAGTTTGGGGCAACCTATTCAAAGAATTTATGCCCCACCCAAGCCTAAGCATAACACAATGGCTGCCCCATGCTCTAGATAGAGGAATAGTTAGCTCAACCTTCAGAGACTGAGGTCTTGAAATGAGGATTAAGAAAAGGGAGAAATCTAAATCTCCCCAAATTACTGGTTATTTATAATCATTCTCTCAAGCAATTGGAAAGGGCAGGGAGCAGCCTAGGGTTTACAGGCTAAACACCCTCTGGCAACCAAAGGGGATGCAATAGCCTTTAAGAAGGCTATACTGTACATGTGCCAAAAAAAGAACTCAGGTGGCTCCTGGGAGGAAGGCTCAAGGAAAGCACCACCTGTTCCATGACTCAAACATTTCAACTCCATTGCCTATATTAACATGCTACATTTAATGCTCTGTTACTATATTACATGCTACATTTCTTTAAGCTAAAGAAAGGCAATACATGAGCCAGTCTGAACTGTTCATATTACAAAGGGCCATTAGTGTAGTGTTCCAAGGCACACAAGCATAAGGCCAAACAGGCAAAGATGCAACCAGGTTCTGGAGGGGGTCGAAAGTCAGACTAAAGAGTTTAGACATAATACCAGAGCAAAGCAAGAACTGTTATACTGTCTCTAGCAGGGGAATGCTATATGCTAAATATAGTATTTCAGGAAAATGTCTTCGAAAATTGAGTGTAAGGTAGATTGGAAGCATTTGGGTGGCAATAAATGGTATTGGTTCCAGAGGACAGATGATGAAACATATCTCCCTACACTCATTAGAAACATGGGGATAACAGAACATCATCTATCCTATATGGTCACAATGTCACCTAATTATCCTTAGCTGTTTTCCTTTGGGATAAGTTTCTTGGAAGTAGAGAGTAGACACCAACAAGTATGTGAGGGAGAAAAAAATAAAGGCAGTTAATTATTACTGCCTCCATTTTATAGAAGGAACTAAGTGAAGGAAAATGACTTGCTGAGGTCATATAGCTAATAAGTTCTAGAACTGTAACTGGAGCACACAGCTCCTGATTTTTTGTCTTATGGTCCTTCCACAAGACCCCACTAATTCTGAAAATGAATAAAAGAAGTTGAATCTTTTGGTTAAGTATGATTCAGTCATGCTCACTCTGCCAATGAAAGAGGCAGGAAGATTGGCCAAGACACTTGGTGCAAGATGAACAGTAGACTGAGGTAGAAACTGCAGATTATAAAACTAAGATTTTATAACACTGATGCTTTTGTCAGGGAATGTAGACTGGGCTTGGGAAGAAAGATAAAGTAAAATGATCCCATAGGTGATTAGGTCAGACTGCCTCTTTCCAAGAATCCCAGAATTCCTCCTAACTTTATTAGAATTTGTGACCCAGAAGCCAAAGTCTGTACTTTCCCATCACTAAATCCCAAAATATTCATTCTCTGCCTCATTATTTTATTTTCAAAAGGCAGTGACATGAGTGATTATCTTTCAAATGATCTAGTTGGTTTTTATTTTTGAGCCAACATTAACTGCTACTTTTATTTTACTCCTAAAAATATGAATAAGGACATTTTGCTTTCTGAGACATTTGTAATTTCTACTGAAGAAAATGTTTTATTAGGAATAAACCAATTCTTGGAATCTGCATCAATTCAAATCATACAAAATGTAGAAAAGGTATCAAACATAATTTAATACAACACCTTCATTTTATAAATATTGAAAACTAAGGTTTAGAGAAATTAAGTAACATAAGTGACAACTAGTCATTAAAAGAGTAGGAACTCAAATCTAGGTCTCCTGACTAATAGCTTAGCCCAGTGCTCTTCACCTGCTTCCAACTGACTATCCCAATACCTCTAACTGAAAAGCTCAATATCCATTTTACACTTTATTTTGCCAACTTCTGTGAAATGGAAAATCTGAAGTAGTACTTGTCAAAATCAGCAAAACAAATCAGTGATACATCTTGGCATAGGAATCAATATTTTTACTTCATTTTGAGTTAGTGTTTTAAAAGTATTTGAGATGCCCTGATATAATTCTTGCTTTGGCCAATGGGAAAACTTGCTATCTGAACCACTACCCTCCAATCAAGGACATTGTAGTTCTACTTTATAAAGTGAGCAATAATATAGGTTTTTCAATTGTATATTCCCTGAGATTTTAAGGTTCTAAATAAAAGCAGCTTGGGGCAGCTAGGTGGCACAGTGAATGGAGTACCACCCTGGAGTGAGGAGGACCTGAGTCCAAATCCGGCCTCAGACACTTGACACACTTACTAGCCGTGTGACCTTGGGCAAGTCACTGAACCCCAACTGCCCTTCCTCCTCCACCAAAAAGCAAAAAAAAAATTTTTAATAAAAGCAGCTTTATGGTGCTTATGATATCTTACAAGAAAAAAATGTTGAAGGAAATCCCATAGGTAAAGAATGCCACAGCAAAGATTCTTTTACTACTAGATCAGCACTTGAAATATTTGACTTAGTACTATAAGTTTTCACTAAATTTTCAATTGTGCATGCTGTCAGAAGAGTCCAGAATGAAATTCTCAGGTCAGTTTTCAAACATATTAAATTTGTAAATACAGATACATGCATATGTGTGGTATACATGTAAATGTATATACATATAAATACGTGCACATGTGTGTATAATTTATTTCTTTTTCTAATAATCTGATTATGAGATTGTTTTTAAATAGCATACAAACCACCAATAGTATACCTCCCAAAAAAGGATAAAAAGTTACTTCTATCAGTCATTTCTACTGACCCACCAAATCTCAGCTGTCTCCTCAGGTACATTTTGAATGGCATGAACTACACAAATCATGAGTGAACTAGGTAAGAATATAGACAGCCATTGGTAGAATGTTATTGATTTCAGAGACTATACTAATGTATCTGCTGTGAGATTAAAGCATTTTGTAAATCTTTAAGTTCTATATAAATGTCGTTATTAGCCTTCATTCACCATGCCTCCGGTGGGAGTTACTTCATTCTCTGAGCCTTCTGCTACATTCCTGTTGAACTCAAGCAGTATATATATATGTATGTATGTATGTATATGTATATATGTGTATATATGTATGTGTATGTATATGTATATGTATATACAGGGTGTGCTGGTAAATGTTTAAGAACCTAGCTGGTAGTGGTGGTAGTAGAGGAATGTGTGCATATATATATTTTAAAGTTCTAGATGCATTATTAATACTTTCTTAATTCCCAACAATCAACAAAACAATGCACCAAGCCCTGACTTGTAGTGATACCTGATTTTGAGGCATTAACACTCACCCTGAAAATTTAGCAATGGCCTCTCCAAGACATTTAGTGCTCTCCAGTACATCCCTAGATTATTAGTCATTCTAGCTGTTTCTATCCACCTGACCTCCCTTTTCCCACAGAGGGAAGGAGTCCGGCCAGACTGAATCAGAGCCTTCCTTGGTTGTTATTCTTTATGTCTAGCCTAATCCCTCTTGCTGCAATGTGAGTCTATTTTCTTTGGTTCTGATTGTACCATAGATGCAGAATACCAGGTCAATTTCCTCTGTATCTTTTCTTTAATTTAAAAAAAAAGCTTTAATTATGCCTTTTATTTCTTTATTACATTTCCAAATATGCACATCTCTTCCCCATCCCACTAACCCAGAATTAAACCCTGCCTTACAACAAAGAACAAAATTTAAGCAAAAACAACAGACGCAATAATCACGTATGATAGTGTATGCAACAGTCTGCCCTGCACATCTCAGGTGAGAATTGGGAAGCATGTTTCATTTTCTTCTTCTTTAAGACCGCAGTTGGTTATTAAAATAACACAGAGTTTAGCTCCTTTTTAGTGTTGTCCTGTTTCGTTCACATGACTATATGCATATGTTCATTACTCAGTGTATTTCAGTGTATTGTACTTCTGATTCTAGTTATTTCACTTTTTATCAGTTCATACAAAACTTCCCAAATTTCTCTGAATTTCCCCTGTCATGTCTTACTACACAATAATATTTCATTGTTTTGGGGGTGGCTAGGTGACACAGTGAATAGAACACTGGCCCTGGAATCAGGAGGACCTCAGTTCAAATCTGGCCTCAGACACTTAACACAAAAACTAGCCGTGTGACCCTGGGCAAGTCACTTAACTCCAATTGCCCTCCAAAAAGCAACTATATATATATAATTGTTTTCTTGTAGTACAAATTCTTCAGTCTTTCTCCAGACTATGGCCACCTGTTTTCTTTCTAGTTCTTTGTTACCACAAAAATTACATCACAGTTTCAGTTTGGTGTGTTCTTTAGTGGTCTCAATATGCAAAGTTGGCTTAGACAATATTTGAAATAAGAGGTTTATCTTTGGTCCCCTATAACCTCTCTTTTCTAGGCCTATCTCCCTCATCTGCCTCACCTTGGCTCTTGTCTCCATTCCTCTTTCCTTTTGGAAAAAAACAAAAAAAAAAACCTCTTTGATCTGTCATTCAAAGTTCTAATTATCTACTTCTCTAAGTATATCTCTTTCTACTCTCTATCTTTTTTTTTTGCTTTTTTGGCAGGGCATTTGGGGTTAAGTGACTTGTCCAAGATCACACGGCTAGTAAGTGTTAAGCATCTGAGTCTGGATTTGTACTTGCATCCTCCTGACTCCAGGGCCAGTGCTCTTATTCACTGAGCTACCTAGCCACCTCCTCTTTTATTTAAAAAGAAAAAAAAACATTCCAGCCAAACTGGTCTAAAGTTAGATGGATGTGGTTGTGGTTGAGTGCATGGATACACTTGCTGTTTCTGTGAGAAATATGAATTCATGGACATATCTGTGGTTCTGGTGAGCAGTGAGGTATATCTGGAGTTAGGATATTAAGTAGGGATGGGGGTAGGAGTGGTGAGTGACCAGGTAGGGGCAGTGGGCCTGCTGTTTAGTGGGGCCTATAAGGAAGTTAGAATATTGGGTCTGGGGGTAGCTTTATTAGTATTCCATCAGAGGGGAGAGTCCCAGTACACTATGCCTTTAACAGCCCTCATCTTTAGGACTACTTTCAGTTCTGTGCACCATAGTTTAATTATATTGACAAATCAGAAGTTTTCCAGAGGAAGATGGTATTCTTGTTCTTGATCTGTATTCTTGTTATCCCCACAATTTCCTGACAATCTTTCACCCTCATAATTTCAAGTATCACCTCTATGCAGATAGATTTTAAATTTACATATAGCCCCAACTTCTCCCCTGAACTCTAGACTCAACTTCCCAACTCTCTGCTATACATTTTCTACCTTAATGTAGGTCTAGTATTTCAACTTTAACATGTTCAAAACCTAACTCATTGTCTACCCTTCAAATTAAAAAAATGTAACTAGCTTTTGCAGCCTTATCTTCAAATACTGTTACTTTACTCAAACTGTACTAGTGCCTACATTTTTCTTATACATGCTCTATGCTTTCCCAATTCTGTGCCTTTGTTCAAGCCATTGTCTAGCCTACAATACTTCCCCTCCGTTTCATAGCTAAAGTCCTACCCATCTATTTTGCCAATGCAATACCCACAGCAGCTGCTATAAATATGCATGCGTTATACCAGGTTTGAATGAAAAGATGTAACAGACTCTCTTCCTTGAAGATGAAACCAAGACATTTATTCAAACACTAGAAAGTCAAAGCCATCATAGTAACAAAGAAGTCTATACACATTGCCAATGCAGGGAGCACCAACATCCCCAAGCCTTCATAAACAAGTTCCCGCAGGCAAAAATCCTCCCTCTCTTACTCAGGCTAGCTGCTTGGCCTGCTCTCTCTCCCAGCAATGTCTCTGTCTCACTTCTCACTACACCCAGCTGGCAAGCTCCTCCCACCATGGGCTCCATTTGATCACATAGCCTATTAAGGGGCAGGGAAAATCTTCATATTCCCCTAACATTATACCACCCTCCAAAGCCCACTCTAAATGCTGTCTCCTTAAAAAAAAATATTGGCCAAAATAGCTCTTTCCCTCATTTGACCTCTCATAATATTTTATGGGTACTTCTCTTAAAGCAGTTATCATGTTTGACCTTGTAATGTAGTACATGATGCATATTTTCTAAGAAATTGTAAACTTAGGTGCTTGATAAACATTTAGTGCATGAATGTAGGGCCAAATCACAACTTCATTCTATGCCTGGAACACAGTAAGGGCTTAATAAATGCTTTTTCACTTGCTTGTTTACTATTAAGTCCAAAGACCACTCTGGTTACATACAACCCAAGGCACCCCATCTCATTAGATACATTCAATGATCCATCTGGTTTACAGAAAAGAAAGATGAGACTGCAAGGAAAAGACCAAAGTGTCATAGAACCCTAGAACTGAAAGAGATGCGAGAGATAATCTAGATCAGGGGTGGGGAACCTGTGGCCTCAAGGACACATGTGGCCCTTTAGGTCCTCAAGTGCAGCCCTTTGACTGAATCCAAACTTCACAGAACAAATCCCCTCAATAAAATGATTTGTTCTATAAAACTTGGACTCAATCAAAAGACTGCACCCAAAGACCTAGAAGGCCACACGTGGTCTTCAGGTCAAAGGTTCCACATACCTGGTCTAGTCCAATCACTTCATTTGAATGGTGAAGAAACTGAAGCCCAGAAAAGTAAAATGACTTGTCCAAGGCCACACAGGTAGTGAATTGTAGATCTGGGATTCAAAGCAAAATGCTTTGACTTTCATGTATAGCATTCCTTCCACTGTACCACACTCTCTATGACTGTGCCTCTGCACAGAAACAGAAAGCAGCAAATCAATGGCATATCAGTGGAGCTTTTTGCCTGGGAGACTTGTCTTTCTTCTTTTGAATTATAGAACTATCAAAAATCAGTTCCATCACCTGGTGGATTGTAAATAACTGGCATGTGAACAGCAATGACTCAGTGGCTAAAAGCCTCTAAACACATCCTAGTAAATGCCATTGTCAAAATTAGTCAATAACCTCACCCTGACTTTGGTGTTTTGACAAGAAGTCTTAGTGAATAGCAGTAAACTCGTCTAGACTATGAAAAGACCACCTGGCACCCTTGAACAATCCTATAGCATGGTAGCTTTTTAAGGAAATCCCACAGCCTGGATGCCAACAGGGCCAGTAATCACTCAAGGGGATGGAGTGAGAAGAAACATTCTTTCCCTCACTGGATGGCTGGCAAGGCCAGGCACCAATTCCTGGGGATGCTAGGCCTGCTCCCTCTGTAACCTCCCTGGGTGTTCCTGGGGTTATGTGTGCATACTTGCTAGCCTCTGTAAGAGTCGTTAGAAGCACAGATCCTCAGTCTCATGTCCATATTTGTGCATGGAACATTATATTACACTTTCAGCACCTCAAACAAGCGAGGAAAATAAATCCTCTGTCTCTGAGACAAGCCTTCTCTCTGAGCAGGGAGCTCAAATCTGAGAGTGAATTATTCCTCTCTGACAGAGGAATGGCAATGATAAAGTAACATGCAATGTTTTCCCTCTAAGGCCTGACAGTCATCCAAAATTTACCTTCTTAACGAACCCTGAGAAATAAAGTGACAGAAGGAAAAAAAAACTAAAATTAAGTGACTTGTAGACAGCGAATCAGGTACAGAGAGTGAAGCTTAAGGATTTGCTCTTCCTGAGCTTTCAAACTAAGATAGCTGAAAAAGACCTTATTGCTCAGATACAGTGCTGTAATTTAGCAATTACATATACATTTTCATTTTCTTTGAAAGAATAAACTATAAGGGGGAGGGGCAGTGTGATACATTGAAAAGAACAATGATTCTGAAGTCAGAATAAATGGGTTCAAGTTCTGACTCTGATTCTCATCACCTGTGTGACATTGGACAGGTCATTTAACATCCCTGGGTCTAAGTTTCCTCACATCATAATAACAGCTGATAAAGTATTTTGCAAATATCATTTCATTTAATCCTCCCAATAACTCTGGGAAGTAGGAGCTATTATTATCCCCATTTTACAGATGAAGGAACTGAGGTAGAAGTTAAATTATTTGCCCAGGGCCACACAGCTAGCAAGTGACTGAGGCTGGATCTGAGATCCAGGGCCAGTGTTTTATTCACTGAGCTACTAGATGCCCCATGTGTAAAGTGTTGGGGTGGAATTAAACAACCATGGAAGTCCCTCCTAGAGCTATGATCCTGTCTGCATTCTTTCCACATGGCTCTTCAAATAGAATATACTCTACAAACATCTATGATTTCTCAGAATAGCTGAGAGAGGTTCTGGTTTAATGTATATGAATAGTACATCAATACTGGTCCTGCTGTCCAATTGGAATGTGAAAGGAAACCATACAGTTATGTAGTTTTCAATAGTCAACTTCTAAGATGCTGCTAGACAGTAGATAAAGGACTAATCTTACAGTCAGGAAAATTTAAATTTGAAACCTACCTCTGTCACATACTGGCAGGTTGATCTTTCAAGAAGAACCAGATTAATGTTAGCCAAATGTCAGCAAGTAAATATACAATGAAAAAATGGCCTGGTCATGGGGCAAGAGTGAAGAATGGCAGATGGATAGAACATATGTGATGTCCAGGTGCACAACTTCACAATATCAGGAGAAATTGAGGAATGGCCCCAGCATGTTAACCCTATGATGGACTTATGGGAGGCTAGGGATGAGATCTACATGGGATGGACAGATACAAATAGGCAGTCTGCAACACTGGAGGAAATATACACATAGATGAGATTACAGATCCATTGGAATATTTTGAGTATTGAGAAGGCAAGAGTAGTAATGGTCACACTGTTTCATTTTGCTCATTTTAGTAATGGTCAGCTTCTTCCCTGACCTCTATCTGAAAGGTGGGTCTGAGAAGGACAGGTGAAGAAGGAAAGATGGACAAGGGACAAAGTGTTAGAGGAAAGATGAAGAGTGATATGAGAGGAACATATAGTAGTGATGATGGTGTAGATGAGGAGGAAGTTACATTAATAAACTACACTTCCCCCCAAATTTGGGAGAACCACAACTCTTTTGTACATTAGGCTCCTGGAATTCCACTAAGCCCATTTTGAGAAATGCATATCTGGTCTAAATATCTGTTTCCATTACTTAGAAGTTAATGTTCTCTGCCACCACAGATTTATTGAGCTAGTAAAGCATGTAATGGTGCTCTTAGAACTATTTATCTATATTTGATTATACCAGAAAGGTTTTCATCCCAGGAATTTCATTCCTTAGTTCCTGGGTATATGTGTATCATAAAATAGACTTGGAAAGCCAGCATCAGTAATATAAAACATCATTCTATACAAGTAAGTAATCGAACAGATGAAGAACTAATTTATTATGTATATGAAATTGAGGATAGAATTTAATCATGATAGAATATAAAAATAAACTAATGTAGTGTCAGTCCCTCTTTGGATGGCTTGCCAAAACCAAAATTCCCACTTTGTAACACTAAAATTACCTTGGTCTACCAGGAGCTATATGTGATTGAATTTCTTGGATAAGGGATTTCAGAATTCACTCCTAGTAATAAGGATCCAAGTCCATGCAGTCTTTCCCAGCATGGTGTCCTCATCTCTTGGCAAGAGTGACCCTATCCAGGATTGGGAAAGGAGTTCAATTTATATTTGCCACTTAACTCTTGATTTCTATCTCCCTCATCTATCCTCAGTGCAAAGTCTTCATATGGCAAGGTCCGTCTGGTTGCATGGATGCTTCCTGTAGTCATGCCCTACTAATCCCTGATATTTATATATGTTAATAGTGACCTTTTCCTCATCAAAACTTACCTGTCTTATATGTCCCATCCCTGAAGGGTTCTGCTGTTTAACTGCTCTGTGACAAGGAGTGGGAATTAATAGCCCCACTTAAGTAGGATGGCTGCATGACTGAGTACCAAAAACACCTATTTGTGAACATCTGTTTGCCATATCGTGAAGTCTTTCTCTTTTGTCTGTCTCCTTGCATAGAAGCAAGATCTATAGATGGAGAGAGAAGTAGGCAGGTCTCAAAGAGTCAAGACAAAATATCTAGATTATACAGATGAGGAAACTGAGGATTAGAAAGAAAGGATTAGTGAATGTTTCAAAGCCACACAGGTAATATTTTTTAAATTAAATGTTATGTTTATTTTTAGTTTACATCATTCATTTCCACAAGATTTTGAGTTATAAATTTTCTTCCCATCTTTCTCCTACCCACCACCCCAAAACAGCGATCCCACTGTATACCCCCTCCCCCAATCTGCTCTCTCCTGTATCCTATCCCAGCCCCCTCCAACTTTCCAGTAGGGCAAGAAGGATCTGTATACTGCAGTGCCTGTATATCTTATTTCCCAGTTGCATGTAAAATAACAATAATAATTTTTATACATTTGATTTTAAAACTTTGAATTCCAGATTCTTTTGCTTCCTCCCTTGTCAGCCACCCTTACTGGGAAGACAGGCATTTGAATATAGGTTGTACACATGTAGCTACACAAATCATTTCCATAGTGGATATATTGGGAAAGACTGACTATATTTCCCTCCATCCTATCCCACCCTGTAATGGTAATGTAATTTTGAATTTGAAGATCCCTTTGTGTTGGTAAAAGTAGCAAGTACTTAGCACTTAGTAACTGATCAAGACTCCTGTCTCCTGTTACTGATGTAACAAGAAAGCCTCTGTTGGGGAAACAGAAGGTATGAACACCTGTCTCCTGTTGATGAGGGGTGGCTCCCAATAGGTTCAGCAGGAGCTCTGATCTTATCTAAGACCAGAACCTGTGATTCAATCTGGAAAGAATTCAGCTCAGGCTGACTTGGAGTCAGAGTTGAAAAAGTTTATTATATGCCTTACAGCAGGCAAGGATCCTTAGGGGACCTGCAACCTTAAAGGGGTAGAATTAGTATTTATATAGAATCATTCATAGTAGAACCTGTGCCAATTATGCTAACTAGGTGATTAAGGGTGGGATTAGGGAGGAGTTAAGGTAGGGACTGTGTAATGTAACTGCTCAGGCATATTGCCCATGATTCACTGGGAAAAAGCCCAAGGGAGGGCTACCCTAGAGATGTGGTTTTAGGCTTGAGACGTCACTATAAGTGGGTGAGCAGTCAAGGGCTGATGGAGAAGTGCCCAGTCTGCCACCCATCAGTGTAATGTTTGACAAGATTAATGTCTGGGAACAATTGACGTCTGGGAACCAAGGTTAGCTGGAGACTCAGTGGATAATAGGCAAAGGAGTTAACCCAGAGATAGGGCCCTGAAGGATTCATTGAGGCAGCCAAGGAGTCAACCTAGAGATAGGGTACTGAAGAATTCATGGGGGCAGCAGGACACTATGCAAGGGGGAGATAATAGTTGCCTAAGCTGGAATGTTTATAGATACTTTTGTGAAGGATTGAAAGGTATAGCTTACTAGTGTTGCAAGGCTGAGATAAACAATCCATGAGTTGTTGCTGGGCACAATTAATGCTTTGAAGCTAGGGGCCGGGGGAAAAGGGACAGAGTTAATGCTCTGAGACTGGGGAGGGGGGGTGGAATGGAGTGTGATTTTACAAACTGGTTTTACAAATTGATGTTACAAAGTTTTACAGGCTGATGTTACAAATATAGATCCCAAGCACCCCATCACTGTTACTGATGTAACAGGAAGGGGTTGGCTGAAACAGGCTGTGTATATAAGGAAAAGTCCCAGAGAGGCACAGTCAGAATTTCCTTGAGACCAAGATTTAGTGGCAGAACAGCTACAGAAAAATGGAGAACTGAGTCCTGAAAACTTGTCATGGTGGAGCTTCTTCTGAACAGGATCCCAGGAGCCCAGAGCCAGGAGCCAGGCCCCCAGGAGCCCAGGATCTGGAGCAGGAGCCCAGGTGACTGAAGCATGACTGGGATGCTAAGACTTTGTTTGTTTGTGGCTTGGTTGAGCCTTGAATTCCCTAGAGCAGCAATGGTGAAGTATCTGAAATAGACCAGACCTTGTGAACTTCAGTGTGGAGCAGGACCTGCCCAGAGAGCTGGTCAAAGAACTGGGAGCTGTCTGCCATTGAACCCAGGTGACAGTCTGGTGAATCCAGGTAGAATCTGGGACCATGGAAGAGGATGCAAGGAATCTGAGAACAGGCCCCAAGTCAAGATGAAAAGACTTGGGTACTGAGTAATTATGGAATTATAGTTTACTGGTGACCTAAGGGGTAGAGGGTTTTGTGTATGATACTTAGTAAGACTTTGCTGAATAAGTGACTGATTGTACTTTGAGTACTTTGAGATATTGTTACTGATAAGTGACTGATTGAGTTAATCAAGACTTTGCTCTATGAGTGGAAGACTTTGACTATGTACTTTGATACTGCTGATAACTGACTGGTTGAGTTAATCAAGACTTTGTCATGAGTGGAAAACTTTGACTATGTACTTTGAAACTACTGATAAGTGACTGATTGAGATAACTTAAGAGTGACTCTTTTACTTTGAGACTATGTTGTGAATATTATATTGTGATTTTCTGTGATAAGTTGTAATATTGTGAATTCTGTACCTTGGTTTTCCATAGATGTTTTGCTTTTGTCATGGAATAAATAGAGTGGTAACTATGCTGTGTAATTAGAACCTTAAAAGCTGTTCACAGTAGCATTCTTCTGGAAAGCTTCTGTACATGGCATTACACACCCCCTCCCCCCCACTTGTTCTGTTCTCTACTTTGACCCTGTCCCTTTTCAAAAGTGTGTGCTTCTAACTTCCCTCCCCCCCCCAACCTGTCCTCCCCTCCATCATCCCCCTCTCATCCCCTTCCGCCCTACTCTTCTATAGGGTGAGATACCCTATTTAGTGTGTATGTCATTCCCTCTCTAAGCCAAATTCAATGAGAGTAAGGTTGACCCATTCCCTTTTGCCTTCCTGTTCTTCCCCTCCATTGTAACAATTTTCCCATACCTCTTCTATATGAGATAATTTACCCCATTCTGTCTTTCCCCATCTCCTCTCATATTCCTCTCTCACCTCTCAATTTTTCCATTTTAAGTATCATTCCTTCCTATTCAATTAGTTCTGTGCCCTCTGTCTACGTATACCTGTACACATATGTATTCATATGCCCATGTGCCCTCCTATATAGATATATGTGTATGTATACATATATGTATATATATTTATATTCCCTTCAACTATTCTCATACTGAGAAAACTCTTACGAGTTACAATTATAGTTTTTTTTTATCAAATGCTTTATTAACTTCTAGTTTACATCATTAATTTCTGCAAGATTTAGGTTACAAATTTTCTCCCTGTTTTTCCCCTACCCACCATACCAAAATAACGATCCCACTGGATATCCCCTCCTCCAATCTGCTCTTTCCCATATCTTCTCCCATACACCTCTGACTTTCCAGTAGGGCACGGTGGATCTCTGTGCCACAGTGCATGTATATCTTATTTCCCAGTTACATGTAAAATAATATTGATAATAGTATGTATGTATGTATGTATGTATATATATATATATATATATATATATATATATATTTAAACATTTGATTTTAACACTTTGAATTCTAGATTCATTCCCTTCCTCTCTTGTCACCCACCCTTACTGGGAAGATAAGCAATGCAATATAGGTTATATGTGTAGCTATGAAAACATTTCCATGTTGGATATATTGTAAAAGACTGACTATATTTCTCTCCCTCCTATCACACCTCCCACTTAATCTGTTCTCTACTTTGATCCTGTCCCTTTTCAAAAGTGGGTGCTTCCAACTTCCTTCCTCCCAAGCCTGCCCTCCCATCCATCACCCCCCCTCTCATCCCCTTCCCCCCTACTCTCCTGTAGGGTGAGGCACCCTATTTACTGTGTATGCCATTCCCTCCCTAAGCCAAATTCAATGAGAATAAGGTTGACCTATGTCCTTTTGCCTTCCTGTTCTTCCCCTCCATTGTAACCATTTTCCTTTGCCTCTTCTATATGAGACAATTTACCCCATTCTGTCTTTCCCCATCTCCTCTCATTATATTCCTCTCTCAACTCTTAATTTCACCTTTTAAATATCATCCCTTCCCATTAAATTGGTCCTGTGCCCTCAGTCTATGTATACCTGTACACATATTCACATATGTATTCATACACCTATATGCCCTCCTATATAGACATATGTGTGTGTATATATGTATATACGTGTGCGTGTGTGTGTATATATACACATATGTGCATTTCTATTCCCTTCACTTATTCTCATACTGAGAAAAGTTTCATCAGTTACAATTAATTGTTTTTCCATGTAGGAATGTAAATAGTTCAGCTTTGATAAGTTCCTTGTGATTTCTTTTCCTTATTTACTTTCTCATGCTTCTCTTGCTTCTTGTATCTGAATGTCAAATTTTCTATTCATCTCTGTTTTTTTTTTCATCAAAATGCTTGAGAGTCCTCTATTCCCCTGAATGACCTTATTTTACCCTGAAACATGATACTCAGTTTTGCTGGATAGGTGATTCTTGGTTTTAATCCCAGCTCCTTTGCCCTCCAGAATATCATATTCCAAGTCCTTTGATCCCCCAGTGTAGAAGCTGCTAGATCCTGTATTTTCCTAATTGTGTTTCCACAATATCAAATTGTTTCTTCCTACCTGCTTGTAATATTTTCGCCTTGATCTGGGAATTCCAGAACCTGGCTATAATATTCCTATGAGTTTTCTTTTGGGGATCTTTTTCAAGAGGTGATTGGCAGATTCTTTCAACCTCTATTTTGCCCTCTGGTTCTAAAACATCAGGGCAATTTTCCTTGAGAATTTCTTTGAAGGATGATGTCTAGGTTCTTTTTTTGATCATGGCTTTCAGGTAATCCAATAAATTTTAAATTATCTCTCCTGGATCTATTTTCCGGGTCAGTGGTTTTTCCAATGAGATATTTCACAATCGTCTTGTATTTTTTCATTGTTTGGATCTGTTTAATAGTATCTTGATTTCTCATAAAGTCACTAGCTTCCATTTGCTCCAATATAATTCAGAAGGAATTATTCTCTTTAGCCAGCTTTTGAGATTCTTTTTCCATCTGGAAAATTCATCTTTTTAAGGCATTCCTCTCCTCATTGCTTTTTTGAGCCTCTTTTGTCATTTGAATTAGTCTATTTTTTATTTTCTTCAGTTATTTTCAGTGTTATTTTCTTCATTTAGGTTGTTGACTCTCATTTCATAATTTTCTTGCATTGTTCTCATTTCTCTTTCCAATTTTTCCTTCACTTCTCTAATTTGGTTTTCAAAATCCTTCTTAAGTTCCTCTATGGCCTGTAACCAATTCATATTTTTCTTGGAAGCTTTTGGTGCAGGAGTTCTGACTCCATTCTCTTCCTCTTGTACCAAGCTTTTATCCTTTTTGTCCCCAAAATAGTAATCTAAAATTGGGTTGCTGTGCTTGCTTTGCTTCCTTTGCTTGCTCATGTTGCCACTCAATTACTTGACTTTTGAGCTTTTTCACACAGTAGAACTCCATTTCCAGAGAGAAGGGCTTTGTCTCATATCACTGGGGTTTTCACAGCTGCTGGAGCTATTAGTTTGCTGCCCTCTCTGAAGCCTCCACACACTCTGGCACACTGGTCACACACACCAGGACCTCCACCCTACATAGCAATCCAGATCCAAGCAGGTTAAAGCAAGAGTGATAATCCCTTAGAATGGTCACTTGGTCCCGCTAAAATCTGCAGGCCAGAAGCTCTGAAGCAGCCATGGAGCAGGGGCCACTGTGCCTCAGCTGCTTCTCCCTCTGGGGGCAGAAGCCGGACTGTACTCCCAGACCCCCTGTTCCCAGAGTCCACACTGACCTCTCACTTTGTCTTGGCATTTATGGGTTGATAATTCTGGAAACCACCACAGCTTCTGGTTATCCATTTTCCTGAAGTCTCACCAGACGCAGTTGATTGTGGTCATCCTGAGGATAAAACCTCGGGCTTACGTGGGGCTGGGCTCTGTTCCTGGTGCCCTACAATGGACCTTTCCTGCCAGCCTATGAAACTGAACTAAGGGCAGCTGTAGGGGATTCACACTTTTATGACTAGTGAAGTTAAGTCAACAAGAATATGCCAATCATTTCCTAGGTGCCAGACATAGTGCTAAGCCCTAGAGATACAAAGAGAGGCAAAAAGCTGTCCTCAAGTCACTCACTTTCTAATGGAAAAGACAACATGCAAATAAATACCTAAATATATTCTATAAATGGATACATACTACGTAAGTGGAAGATAATATCAGACAGCATGTAGCTGGGTGGCACAGTGGATAGAGTACCAGGCCTGGAGTCAGTAAGACTCATCTTTCTGAGTTCAAATCTGGTCTCAGATACTTACTAGCTTGGTGACCTTGGGCACTTAACCCTGTTTGCCTTAGTTTCCTCATCTGTAAAATGAGGTGGAGAAGGAAATGGCAAGCCACTCCACTATCTTTGCCAAAAAACCCCAAATGGGGTCATGAATAGTCAGACAGAACTGAAAACAACTTGAACAACAACAATTTTAGGAAAAAGCTGGGAATGCTATTCTAATCTGATGGGGATTAATCAAATATTCCTGCATGATGCTAAATCCTTTGGATAATAGGCTGCACATTTATTTCCAGAGTTAAGATGAATTCTTCATTGCTAAATTAAATTCTGAATGTTTATATGGGAGGAAGGAGTAATAAAGTGCAAAAGAAATCTAAGAACAATAAATCTGCCCACTTTTTTCCATACACTCAATTAATTGAATCATCAAAAGTACCTTGGAAGCTTCCTGATGTGACAAAGTGGAATAAAATACATCTCAGCATTTCAGTTTTATAAGTACAGTCACAAATAAGTAACTATTAAATAACTCTTAGAATGTTCATGTGCTTCCTATGAAATCTTTTTTATGTTCATTTTTACAGTTGATGTGGGAGGAAGGAGGGAAAGATTAACCATTCCTTATTACTATTTGTAGAAGCAAAATTTATTCAAAGGATTGATGACCAGAAAAAAACAAAACAACACAAATCCTGAACTTCTATTGTTATACTGTTAAATGTTATCTTGGACTCTGAATAAGCTGGATCAGTTACCTAGAGCAGAAGATAATTGTTTTGACATGATTATTTCAGGCCCTGGGTACTGTAAATATTTCTTCAATGATTAAGCTGGGTTTTAGTAGGAAAGAATGTTAGACTGAATCACTGGAAAGTACATGAGAATTCGACAAAGAAAGAGAGCATCTCTGTGAAGAGAATTTCACCTAAAACTTCAGCAGGGATAATAGAAAATGAAGAAACTGAATTCTATTATAAATATGACTTTAGTGTTCTTTATGAATAAAGTGTCTACTTCATTTATTATATTTTTATCTCCAGCATTTAGCCCAGTTTCAGACACTTAATAAATGCTTTTTGTTTAGCTAATAGAAATATTGAAACAGTTCCTTGAAAGAAGAATCGCTCAGGATGAGTTTTCAAGGAATAGGTATCTATTGGGGGGATGTCCGGGGGGGGGGTTGTTCGGGGAGAACTAGTATCTCTGGTGTGAGGACTTGTCAAGACCATTTCAGGGCTGCTTATCTACCTCTGGTGTCCACCTTCACCCAACACTCACTTGTGACTCCAAGAAGCCGTAGCTTATACAGAGGTCACACCCCAGTAAAACCATTGAAGCTGATGGGCTAAACCGGGTTAAGGGTAATCAATAGTCCTCAGACTTGTCAATGTGTTAGGGGGATGTCTACCCTAAGCATGTGAAGACTTTCCCCAGCAGAATGGGCAGATGAGAACAATTTGTTCTGGCAGCCATTGAAGTTGTCACTGTCACTGTGGAACACTTAGAGCTTGGTCAGAAACTGAAGATGTGAAAGTAATCCACTGATCCAGGGCCATTGTCAGTCATCTTGACTTTTGTCTTGCCACTGGACATCAATGACTCTCTAAGAGAGAGTAAGGCTGATTACTTTGTACAACTTGGTCTCACTTCAATACTATTCACATGCAAGTCAAGACATCAGCCCATGATGTCATTGGTCCTCTTCAAAAAATGAAGGATGAAGAACAAGTATCCACTGATTTATATAATAGCCCAATTCTCTTTAACTAATTTCCCAGAAATTTTCCAAACTATTTGTTAATTGTCAGAAACATACATCTCTCCAAAAAAAAGTTTAATCCATCATTTTATTGTTTAATTTCACTAGATATAGCAGCAGCATTGTAATGTCGACTTGGTAGCATGACATAAATTCCCAGGACTACCATGTAATGGCAAGCAAAGGAATACTTAGCACCTTGTTTCAGTTCAAGTGTCTTTAAGCCTTGCCCATGATTATATCAAGTCTTTGTTAAGAAACAGAACCTGTGAATCTCACAGTGGGAGGGACTTGTCAAAAACAGAAACAGGATGGATGTAAGAGGTGGGGAACAGGGAGGAGATAAAGACCATATAAAAGGACTGAGCAGAACTTAGAAGGAGAAGACTTGTGGTGTCTGGCACTGTTTGTCTGTTCTGTCTGTGTTGATTTGTGTTTGTGATACTTTGTACAGAAGCCCTGGGACTTTATTGCTGGTTCAGAAGCCCTGAAAAAGGATTTTCTTGTTTTCTGTCCTAGAGGAGGGTTTCAAAGGTCCTGGGACTACACTGGTGATTTGTGCTGAGTTCTCAGACCTTGTTTGTGGGTCTGTGTTGATTTCACAGGCCGATAGTGAATTGATAATGGTGCTGGCAATGTGTATGAATGTTGTTTTGGTTCTGTTAAACTTTGTCTTCCCCGAAACAGAAACTGCTGAGGACTTGAGATGGATGGGACTCTGTGAGCTTCAATATGAAACTGGACAAGGAGCTGGAAGAGGAGCTAAGAGCTTCCTGCCTGTGAATCCAGGGGGAGGTTGGGTGAATTCAGGCAAGAGCTGGACCCATGGAAGAGGAACCAGGGAATTTGGGAACTAGCCTCAAGCCAAGATGAAAAGACCTCTTCTGGGGCAGCTAGGTGGCACAATGAATAGAGCACCGGCCCTCGAGTCAGGAGGACCTGACCAACCTCAGACACTTAACACAAAAAACTAGCCATGTGACCTTGGGCAAGTCACTTAACCCCAATTGCCCTCCAAAAAGCAAAAAAGAAAAGAAAAGAAAGAAAAGAAAAAACCTCTTCTTGGGCACTTAGTGCTAACTGACAAGATCATGATTTACTGTGACCTAAGAGTGGGAGAACTTTGTACTTTGTACCTTGTATGCCTTAAGATTGAGTTAAGGATGATTTGGAAGTTAGCCTCCCAATCAAGAAGAAAGAAGACTTTTTGGCTGAGAGATTAAGACACTGTGACTTAGGGGTGGGAGACCTTTGTATTTTGTATCCTGAATGGTATATTTTGTTTAAAACTATGTGGTAACTTTAGTGATAAGTTTTTATGTTATAACATTGTGAATGCTGTACTTTGGTTTCTGTGAATATTTTGCTTTAGTTTATTGCTGAATAAATAGAGAGCTCACTATATTATGTGATAAGAACCATAAAGCTATTCACAGCAGCAGTCCTCTGGAGAACTGTGCATACTTGGCATTACATACCAAATACCTAAATGTAAGACAATTTTATAGATCTACCTTCCCTCTTTTTTCTGCCACATATTCCTCCTGCCTTCAGGATGAAATATTATTCACAACAGAGGGGAAAAACTCCAACATCTAATAGATCCAACTTTCCTCCCTAACCCCACTCTGGCTAACTACTTCCAAATAAGATTTTTTTTAAAAGAATGTAATACTTTTTAAAGTTGTTGTGATTTGTCCTTCAATCTCAAAGAGGACCATGACATCAGGAAGATTATGATATAACCTTGATTTGAGTGATGGAAGGCTATGCAAAATCACCAGCCTCACTTTCTCCTCCAGAGCCATCTGGGTCGAGTGGCCAGATATTGATCAGGATGACTAGAGATGGCCCAGGATGCAATGGAAGACCTTGGCCCTTCTAAGTTAAGGTCTTTTCAGGTTCTCACTTTGAGTGAGTTAGCACCCATTCAGTGAATAGACCTCTTTAAAAAGTGAGTCAAGGGATGGCCCTTTAATTAAAAACATATGTGTGTATGTGTATGCACATGTATGTGTATGTATATATGTGTGTATATACACATATATATATATATATATATATATATATATATATATATATATATATCAACCTAGAAGGGAAAGACCCTCAGGGTTGCTGGCCAAAAGAGAAAGAGTTACTATTTATATTCACTCTGAGCCAGGAAGGCCCCAAAAAAGAACCATTAAGTGGGGCTTGGGCAGGGACCTATTGTTGTCCAATACATGAGATCCAGAGTGAATTGGGTTTAAGGTTTGGTCTTAGAAAAAGAAATCTAGCCAACAAATCCCAAGTTAACTAGGTAGCTTTTGGTCATCAAAATTTACCTTCCTTTTGGCAGAACAGAGAAGGGGAGGAGAGAGGAAGAACAGAGTTGCCTAACTGGAGCTGTGTTTATATAATAGCATGGAAAAAAAATTAATGCATCAAAGACATTAAAAAGTTCACTTGCTGCACTAAGTATCTAATTCAATAATGGTTAGAGGTTTCTTTTGTGTGAACAGTTGATTCTTCCTTTCATTCTTTCCATATTTCTGAATATAAATGTCTCCTCTTTCTAAGACATCCTAAGAGAAAAATGGAAGAATAAATCTTTCATAGTTCAAAAACTAATCTTTTTTTTTTTTTGCAAAATTTCTCAATGTTTTGTTTGAGGGTTTTTTTAGAAGGGTAGAGAGGGAAGAAAAGTGAAGACAGAGCTTCATTTATACCAGAGCAATGGCCTGTTTGGTGATTATCTTATCTTAATAAGAAATTGTCTTTTGCTAAAAGTTTTATAAAAAAAGGCTATGGCATGTGAGAAGTATCTCTAACTTTTCATTTGCCACTTTTCAACCATGTGAACTAAAGGAATACATGATCTCTTTTACTGTTTTTGTATTACAAAGATGTTATTCATTCTATGTGGCATTTGATCATGTTCTAAGCCAGCAGCTGGAAAAAATGAGAGGCATCTAAATCTTAGAATTAATAATGCCTTTGACTCCCAAACCCCAAAGAGATTCCCTAAAACAAGATCATTGGAAATTAGTTACTAAACCTTTTATTTCTATCTTAAAGTTGCAAAAGAAGCCAAGGTCCATCTTAGAGCAAAAAGGATGATCTGTGGAAAATGTGAGGGGATTATTGGGGCGAGACAGTCTGCTCATCCTGCAGTGATGTACCATCCACACAGGCACAGGTTCAGAATGGTAGATGGACTGTCAGTCAATAATCTGTACCCTGTCTTATCTGGATCCAAATAGTCCTGAGAAATGACAAATAGAAATCAGTTGTGTTATAAACTTGCCCTGTGCTTTAAGAATAAACAATGCTTAGGGGCGACTAGGTGGTGCAATGAGTAAAGCGCCGGCCCCAGAGTCAGGAGGACTTGAGTTCGGTTCTGGCCTTAGACACAACACCCACACAAAAAAACTAGCTGTGTAACCTTGGGCAAGTTACTTAACCCCAATTGCCCTCCAAAAGGCAAAAAAAAAAAAGAATAAACAATACTTGTTGGAGATCTAGGAAGGTTTTGTGATCTTTTTTTTACATTTATTCTATTCTAAATAAATGGGTAGCCTCCTTAAAAAGACTATAAAGGATCAGACAAAGGCAAACCCTTTTATACTGTTTCCATTCGAATTTCCCACCTTGTTCCTCCCTTCAGAGCTGGGATTGGTTCCAGTACTTCTGTGTTACAACTTTCCCAACTTGCCCATTTATTGAAAAACTAGTTCTCATTGGTGATTATAGAACCTCAAAAATACTGTTTATTTTAGGGGTAACTATATATCATGATAAGGAACCTGCTGAAAAGATTACACTTAGATGTAGACTCTGGGGGTGATGTCAAGTATTAGAAATAGGATTCAAGGAGGACAATGCAACTTCTACATTTTATGAGCTACTTGAAATGCTGTGGTCTTCTCAGAACCCCAGAGAGATCTCTAGAAAAGTGAGCCCTTGGAAATTAGTCAATTCTTGTGTAGACATGGAAAAGGAGAAGGGTAGGAACAAGCATTTATTAAGTTCCTACTAAGTATCAGGCACCATGCCAAGTACTTTGTATTATCTCTTGTGATCCTCACAACAACACTCTAAGATAGGTGCTATTAATATCCCCATTTTATGGCTGAGGAAACTGAGACAATAGTTAAGTGACTTGCTCAGGTTCACACAGTCAATAAGGTCTGACTGGGTTTGTTATCTGAGATGACTCCTTCAGAGGGAGAGAGGAAGGATACACATGATATTATGGTGATATAAGCAAAAAAAGAAAAAAGAGACACATGAGATATATTGCTATAATGCTGTCATGGGTCCTTGAAAATTCATGCAGAATTTGAGAGGTACTATAAGATTAGAGAATGGAAAATGCCCCCAATTTTTTTTAAAAAGGCAAGAGAATAGAATTGATAAATTCTAAGCAAGTAAGTTTGACTTGGATTCCTGACAATATTATAGATGTATTATTAAAGAGATGGCTAGTGAACACCTAGAAAAGGAAGCTGTTTTCATAAAGAGCCAATTTGAATTCATTAAAAATAGAATATGCTAGAGCCAACTGATTTCCTGTTTGGTAGCTCAAGTGATAGATTAAGAGAATTCTATAGAGATTAGAAAAGCATCTGGCAAAGTCTTTCACAACAAGTTAGTAGAAGAAACAAAGGAAACAAGCATTTATTAAATGCCTATGTACCAGACACTACACTGAGCATTTTACAAATATTATCTCATATGATCCTGAGTCGTCCTTAAGGATTTAATTTCAACTTAGAAGGAGATGTAAATGGAACATTTATCAGAGAAATAGGTTAACACAAAGCTAGGAAGGAATGGCACACATAGGATTGCAGTCAGCATCCAAATATAATTCACAATAAACTAGAAATTTGAGCCATATCTAATCAAGTGAAACATAATAATAAGGATCAATGAAGAGTATTGAGCAACTTAGGTTGGTTACTAGACTTCAAGGTGAATTAACTGTGATATGGCAACCAAAAAGATTAGTGCAATCTTAGGTGGTGTTAAAGGAAACATATATGTAGGACTAGGAAGGTAAGAGTTCCCTACACTCTGCCAAGCTTATAACATTGTGAGAGGTGGTGATGCTAGGTATACATTGTTGGGAGGGGCAAAGTTATAACCATTGTCACCTCTTTCTCCTGCTTTCTGCAGCCTACAGAGAAACTGTCAATTGATTAATGATTGATGAATCAGCTAGGAAGTATTTATTTTTGTTAGCCAATAATTGTCTTAAAATTAATCAATTAAAAAGTATTAAGTGCCTACTATGTGCCAGACTTTCAGGATAATAAGACAAAAATGAAACAGTTTGTACTCTCAACTCATTCTGTCATATAAGTAGGTACAAAATAGAAATTAATTTTGACTGGGAGGGGAAAAGCACTAAGAACATGGGTAACGAATGAGGAAAGGCCTTATATAAGCTAAGCTTTGAAGGAAATTAAGGCTTCTAAGAGGGAAAGGTAAGGAAGGAGCGTATTCTAGGTTCAAGGCTCAGGCTATGCTGATGATGATAGCTGATACACATCACAACTAAGTAATTATAAGGTTATTTGAGAATGGAAAATACACTAAAAATCAGGGAACATGGGGAGGAGATCAGGAAAGGCTTACTAAAGGAAATGGTACCTAAAGTGGACCTTGAGTAGAAGCTGTTTTTAAGAGGCAAAGGTGAAGATGTACATTGAAAGCCTAGGCAAAAGCAGATTGAAACAAATTGAATATCAAATGCAAGGAAGAGTTATCAGGCCAATGTGGCTAAAACATAGAATATTTGTATGAAAGGTATTGTTATAACACAACTCTTGAAAGGTGGGTTGGAGCCAAATTTGTTGTAGTTGTTCATTTCAGTCATGTCCAACTCTTCGTGACCCCATTTGGGGTTTTCTTGGCAAAGCTGCTGGAGTGGTTTGCCATTTCCTTCTCCAGTTTGTTTTATAAAAAAGGAAACTGAGGCAAACAGGGTTGAGTGATTTGCCCCAGGGTCACACAGCTCAGTAAGCATCTAAGGTCAAATTTGAACTAGGGTCTTCTGGACTCCAGGCCCAGTGCCACCTAGCTGCCCCTGTAAGTAGCAATGATTTAAAACAAAAGTTCTTAAACTGGGCCTACGGACCTCCTCAAATGACCTGCGGATAGATTGAAGGAAGTCCACTAACTTGGAAAGGAAAAAGTTATATCTTTTTTTTTAATGTAATTGGTTGCCTTTGTAATTTCATGTATTTTATTTTGTGTATTTATAAATTTCACTGTGAAATAATGTTCATAAGTTTCATCAGGGTTTGTTTTTTTTGTTTGTTTGTTTTTGCTTTTTGGAAGGCAATTGGGGTTAAGTGACTTGCCCAAAGTCACATGGCTAGTAATTGTGTCAGTGTCTGAGGCCAGATTTGAACTCAGGTCCTCCTGACTCCAGGGCCAGTGCTCTATTCACTGAGTCACCTAGCCACCTCCAATTTTTTTTCTTTTATTTTGCTTTTTGGAGGAGGGAAGGCAGGGCAATTGGGGTTAAGTGACTTGTCCAAGGTCACATAGCTATTAAGTGTTAAGTGTCTGAGGTCAGATTTGAACTCAGGACTCCAGGGCCAGTGTTCTATTCACTGCACCACCTAGCCATCCCTCATCAGGTTACCAAAAGGGTTCATACAACACACAAAAAAAAGGGTAAGATAAATTTGTTTTTAAAAAAAATCAGGTGGTGATATTTATAGCACAATGCAAAAATTTGAGCAGGAGAGTGACATGGCCAGAATCCTGTCTTGGAAAGCTTCTTTTAACAGTTATGTGGTAGATGGATTGCTGGGGGCAGTTATGAGAAGTAGGGAGACAAATGAGGGCCAAACAAAGAATTCACCCATTTGAGAGAACAAAAGGCATAAATGGGGAGACAAACTGTGTTAATCTGATAAGCCTTGGCACTGATTAGATGACCAGGAATGAGAGAGGGAAAAGTCACAGATGACTCTTAGGATATGAAACTTTCTCAATAAAAAGAAGGAATTAGGGGGAAGAGATAAACTTGGGTGGTAGGGGAGGGGACTAAAATGGGTTCTGTTTTTCAGAGCATCTGATAAATTAATGACCTGCCTTAGTTATGATAATGCTATCTTTTATATTCTGGAGGAAGTTACCAGCTAGGAGGGACTCTTTGCTGAAGCAGAAAAAATAGGCACTGTATATAAGGAGGATTTTGTTTTCCTTTTTAGAGTTCAGTTTCTCAGGATCCATGGCCATGGCAATGTCTAGTTTCCAGGTGTTAGATAATAAGTCCCAAAATAGCCCCAAGGATCTGACATAGTAATGCCTAGAATCATAGTGATAGTCCTACTGAGGCTGCGTGCACTGTGAGATATGGGGGTGACATAATTGATATTTACTACACTTGTGCAGAATGACAATATTGCTAAAGTTAACCTGTGAGCTTAATGTTAGCAAGATGCCTTCCTTGTCTGTTGTCCTATAAAGCAAGTGGGCACTGGTCAGTGAGGGGGGAATCCACAGGGAACCCATAGGGGAATCTGTGTGTACCTTGACCAGCTCCCATCAAGGCTTGAGGAGATTTAGGGGAGTGCACAAGCTGTGCCTGTCTTGATTGACCCCATCTAGACATAGGGGTAGTTGCCAGCCCCTGTGAGAAGGATTGTTAGGGAATGCTGCAGCAGCTGATGCTCTCACTATCAGCAACTTCCTTCAGGAAGCCTAGACTTGAATAAAGCTGATTATTAACTACTGTCTCACCAGATCAAGAGGGAACCTGTTAGAGGCTAGAGTCCCAAAACTCCAGTGCCTCCTGTGTGTTATCTATGAAACATGCACCTTGAAAGAAAGTGACCACTCCACCTTAGAATTCATTTTAGAGATTTTTTTTTAAGTCATTCAATCTGATATGCCTACTAGATTTGGTAAGAACAAATTTCAAAGGTTAACCATTGCGGGTTAAAGGATATATAAGATTCCATAGCTGAAAATCTATAGGGTAATTTCACCTTGGACAAATGAAAAGCTCTCAAGAATGAAATTCTGGAGGAGGAAATAGAAGAACTAAGGAAAGGACTTACTTTTTGACCAAAAAAAAAGGAAAAACTAGACAGTAGTCTGAAAGAAATTAGGTCAATACTATCACCTCACACTATATACCAAGATAATCTCTAACTGGATACATGACTTACATATGAAAACAAATTACAAGAAAGAAATTACCTTTCAGATCTATGAATAGAGGAAGAGTCTGTGACTAAAAACTGATCAGGTCACACAAGATAAATAGAAAATTTTGAATATATAAATTTTAAGAGTTTTGCACAATTTTATTTTTTTTAATTTAATTCTTTAATTTATTAATTTGTTTGTTTCCTTTTAGTTTACAGGATTCAATTCCACAATTCCTTGAATTTCACATTTTGTCCCCCTCCCTCCCCTCCCCCCCATGGCGTCTTATAATCAAGTATAGGATCTGTAAATTCACATTATAAACTGGTCAGGTTATAAGGATGGATTGTACCAGCTGGAATGAAAAATGGTAAAGAGGACATAAAATCAAATAAGAGAACAGAAAAGATCAGGTATTTTTCTTCCACCTGGATATAAATTTAGTTCTTTCTAGTTCTTTCTCTGGATGCACGTTTTTCTCTCCATCATGCATCTTTTGGGATTGACTTACATCCCTGCATTGTTGAGAAGAGTCCAGTCTATCAAAGTTGGTCATCACACATATGTTGTGTCTGTAATTGTTTACAAATTCCTCCTGGTTCTACTCTTCTCACTCAGCATCAGTTCTTTTAAGCCTCTCCAGGTAAATATGAAGACTGACTGCTCCCCGTTTCTTATAGCGCAATAATATTCCATAACATGTATATACCACAACTTGTTCAGCCATTCCCCAATTGATGGGCATCCCCTTAATTTCCAATTCTTTGCCACAACAAAAAGAGCTGCTATAAACATTTTTGTACATATGGGTCTTTCTCCCATTTCTATGATCTCTTTGGGATATAACCCTAGGAGTGGTGTTGCTGGATCAAAGGGTATGAAAGTATTTATAGCCCTTTGGGCATAGTTCCAGATTGCTCTCCAGAAAGGCTGGATCAGTTCACAACTCCACCAACAATGCATTAGTGTTCCAGTTTGCCCACATCCTCTCCAGCATTTGTCATTTTCCTGTTTTGTCATCTTACCCAATCTGACTGGTGAGATGTGGTACCTCAGAGTTGTTTTCATTTGCATTTCTCTAATCAATAGTGAATTAGAGCATTTCTTCATGTGCTTATAGATAGCTTTAATTTTTTTCTCTGAAAACTGCCTGTTCATATCCTTTGACCATTTATCAATTGGGGAATGACTTGTATTCTTATAAATTTGACTCAGTTCTCTGTATATTTTAGAGATGAGTCCTTTGTCAGAGACATAGGTTGTAAAGATTCTTTCCCAATTTCCCACCTCCCTCTTAATCTTGGTTACATTGGCTTTATTTGTACAGAAACTTTTCAATTTCATGTAGTCAAAATTATCCATTTTACATTTTATAATGTTCTCTAATTCCTGTTTCGTCATAAAGTCATTCCCTCTCCACAAGTCTGATAGGTAAACTATTCCTTCTTTTAGCAGACTGCTTACAGTATCAACCTTTATACCTAGATCATGAACCCATTTAGACTTGATTTTGGTATATGGTGTTAGATAATGGTCTATGTCCAGTTTCTGCCATACTATATTCCAGTTTTCCCAGCAGTTTTTGTCAAATAGTGAGTTCTTATCCCAAAAACCAGGGTCTGGGGGTTTATCAAACAATACATTACTGTAGTCGTTGACTTCTGAATCTCGTGTGCCTAATCTATTCCATTGATCCACTCCTCTATTCCTAAGCCAGTACCAAGTAGTTTTGATGACTGCTGCTTTATAGTACAGATTGAAATCTGGTAAAGCTAGTCCACCTTCCCCAGCATTTTTTTTTCATTAATTCCCTTGATATTCTGGACCGTTTATTCTTCCAGATGAATTTTGTTACTATTTTTTCTAACTCTATAAAGTAGTTTTTTGGTAAATTAATTGGTATGGCACTAAATATATAATTTAATTTAGGTAAAATTGTCATTTTTATTATATTAGCTCGACCCAGCCATGAGCAATTGATATTTTTCCAATTAGTTAGATCTGACTTTATTTGTGTGAGAAGTGTTTTGTAGTTATGATCATACAGGTCCTGGGTTTGTTTTGGCAGGTATATTCCCAAATATTTTATGTCTACAGTAACTTTAAATGGGATTTCTCTTTCTACTTCTTGCTGTTGAGTTTCATTGGAAATATATAGGAATGCCGAGGATTTATGTGGGTTTATTTTATATCCTGCAACTTTGCCAAATTTATTTATTGTCTCAAGCAGTTTTTTACTTGATTCTCTAGGATTCTCTAAGTATATCATATCATCTGCGAAGAGTGATAGCTTGGTGTCTTCTTTGCCTAACTTGATTTCTTTTTCTTCTCTAATTGCTACTGCTAACATTTCTAGTACCAGATTGAATAAGAGGGGTGATAGTGGACATCCTTGTTTCACCCCTGATCTTATGGGAAATGCTTCCAGCTTCTCCCCATTGCATATAATACTTGCTGATGGATTTAAATAGATGCTACCTATTATTTTAAGGAAGGCTCCATTTATTCCTATACTTTCTAATGTTTTTAATAGGAATGGATGTTGTATTTTGTCAAAAGCCTTTTCTGCATCTATTGAGATGATCATGTGGTTTCTGCTAGTTTTATTGTTGATATGCTCAATTATACTGATGGTTTTCCTAATATTAAACCATCCTGTTTTGCACAATTTTAATACAGTAAAAATTAGAAGGGAAAGATAACTCGAAAGTTTTTCATCAAGTTTCTCTGATAAAGACTTTATTTGTAAGATAGAGAAGTAACATTCAAAACTGTAAGACTAAAAACCATCCCCTAAGACATAAATCGTTAAATTATATGAACAGGCAATTTTCTTTTTTTCTTTTTTTTCTTTTTGAGGAGGGAAGGCAAGGCAATTAGGGTTACGTGACTTGCTGTAAGGGTTATGGGATTTAAAGATCTCCCATGCCCCATGGACGTGCTGACATAGCAGAGCAAGAGAAAGTGAAAAGCCGAGCTAACGGTCCTGCGGTTGGCAGTTGGTGGCGGTTGCCTTTTTTTTTTTTTTTTGAGTTAGGACTCTGGCTGAGCACTGCCAGAGGCCGGAGCTGCTGGGAGCGCTCTTCCAGGACGCTGGGTGGTTGCTGTGAGTGGGGAGAGGAGGACCTTTGCCTGAGGTAGCCTGTTCTGTTTTGAGGGCT
>NW_027186220.1:0-15154 GCF_028583685.1 Petaurus breviceps papuanus | reverse complement strand
ACTATCTCACTTGGAGTTAGATGATCCTTTCAATTTCTTTCCAGCTCTATCATGCTATTTGGGGTTCATGCATATCTCACCCCAGGAATAAAACTGAAAGGGGCTGAATTGAGCTCCCAACATTTGTCCTACATTAGATTAGTAAAACTCTTCCCTTTTTCCTTGCAAAATCCTGATGTTCCAAACAATTTAAATGAAGACTCTAATGGTGGGAGTTGAGAACGTTTCACTTAGAATTCAAAATAAACTTGTATTGGCTATGAGATTGCCCTGATACAGGTATTTGGGAAGATGTGAGATGGGTGGGAAAATACAGGAAATTGGGTTCTTCTTAATCTTCTCTCTGCCTATTATCACTCTGACCTAGACCTGATTCTACCATAACCCTTCAGTCCCTTCTCCCTTTCCCTATCCCCAGTCCAAAATGCTATCCCTTTTACACATATTCACTACCATCTTCCTTCACATTGTATTCTGATCAACCCACATATTCTCCACAATTCCCCATCTCTTTTCACGAGTTATCCCAAAAACTCATGTCCCACTTTTTTCCCCTCCCACCACACATATGGTTTTTACTCACACCCATCAAATCCCCTCCTTTCATACCTTATCTGACTTGCCCCCCCCCATAATCCTCCCTCATGCTTTGCATATGATACAAACCCTCTATCACCTCCCCTCATACCCAGGGTCTGACACACATGGAAAGGCAATATGGTGGAGTGAAAAGAACATTGTATTCGGAGCCAGAGAACCTAGAATTGAATCCACTTACTATCTAAATAACTGTGGGCAATTCACAACCTCTTCAACCTCAGTTTCTTCATCTGTAAAATGGGGATAATAATGCTGACATCATTTACCTCACAATGTTGTTGGGATTATCTTCTGAGATAATGTTTTGAAAGCACTTTGTAAACCTTACAGTACTATATCAATTTCATCAATTACTATACTTTCCCACAGTGTGACACACAGGCCCTCTACCTGTCTACAGTCCCCCTGACTCCCATAATTTTACACACACACACACACACACACACACACACACACCTCATTGTCTCTTTATACTCTGTGTCTGACATATGCCAAACTATCCCTCTTGAATTCCTACCTGATATGTGTACCACCATCTTTCTTCATATCTTGCCCCCTCATTTTCTGCTTACCAAATTTATCTAACCATTTTCTATTCCAGGGAAATATCAAGACACATCCTCACTCTCCCTCCCCTCCCACTACCCCTGTCAGCATTTATGGATTCCCTCCATATATTTCAAGGCTAAGTGTTCAGTTGTTAAATCAGTTTAGGAAACTTTTTTTAGTAGCTCTCTACTACCCTTACTCTTTGAGATGGACATTATTGCAAAAGTGCTAATTAATTCCCCTTTTTGCCCTGTATGGTATGGAACTGTGAGTTACCCCTAAAATACAAACAATCCTGGATACGCTACCACAGAAATAAACTAGGAGAAATTTGGGTGATCTCAATCTAAAGTGACTGAATAATGCTAAGGTGCTTGTCTCAGGGCTATAATTTCATTGGAACATTTGGAGACTTTGCAGTTTTGGGGGATGATCAGTAGGCACTTGGATATTTCTCCCTTTCTACCCAAGTTACCAAAATGCCTATGTATACAGTAACTATTTCTGGAATCCTATTAGTATACAGCTCCTGCATACAGTTTTGCTCTGTCCTTTGGGGTTGTTGTTTATTTAATGTACAATGGGGACATGAGCTGTGGCAGCAGCATCTGTCAGATTTGCCCCATTCCCCAACCTTCCATTGGTTTTTGGTGGTTTTTGTGAGGCTTCTGTGACTCTCAGTGTAATTTTCAGGGCTATGTTCTAGTCATTTCGTTGGTTTTTGTCAGGAAGACAAATTGAAAATGGTTAATATGTTTTTCTGTGAACTTCAAAAAGACTCAAGAAAATAATCTGACAGTATTCTTCACTTCCACTGCTCCTTCCCCTACTCTGAGGCAAGGAAGAGGTAAATAATAATAATAACCATATTTATATGATGATTTGAGATCTCATAAGACCTTTACATATGTTATCACAATTGATCTTCACATCCCCATGAGGTAGGTGCTATTCTTATTCTCCCCACTTTACAGATAAGAAAACAGAGGCTGAAAGATCTTAAGTGAATCTCCCAGAATCACAAAGCTAGTAAGTGCCGAAGTAGTATTCAAACTCAGATGTTGCTGTCTACAAGTCCACCACTCTATCACTTGGCCACCTAGATGCATTGGAATGAAGTTTCCTAACCCATCAAGGAATGATGAATGGGGATCAGTGGTTGAGAAAAGCTTCTTTGGGGACCCATTTTTATGCCTGAGTTGAGACTGTAGAACTGACCAAAAACTAGAAATATGTTAATTAGTCTGAACTCTTAGTTCGGGCTCTTTCTGGGCGTAAGAGCAGCAACACTTTCCTAAGGATGGGAAAGTGGATGGCAATAAGCAGAAGTAGCTAAGCTATAAATGGGGGAGGAAGGGAGGGAGTGAGAGGGAGAGAGACAGAGAGAGAGATCAATCCAAATGTGGAAGCAATGGGGGACAGAAGCCCCCTGGGGTGGGAAGAAAGAACAATAGCAGGAAGCTCTGGATCCAAGAGTAAGAATAATGTCTATAATATAGATGCAATGAAGTTCAGAGACACAATATAGCAGAGATGTTGAACACCATGGGGTCCTCAACACTTCCCAGTGCAGCCTGAACCAGATTAAAAAGTAACTGGGAAATATTCAAGAAAATAAATAAAAATACAGTAAAACATATATAACGTCAATAGCAAGGATCCTTATGTTTGTTGTGGTTTAGTTGTTTCAGTCTTTCCGACTCTTGTGACCCCATTTGGGGTTTTCTTGGCAAAGATACTGGAGTGGTTTGCCATTTTCTTCTGCAGCTCCTTTTACAGATGAGGAAACTGAGGCAAACAGGGTTAAGTGACTTGCCCAAGGTCACACAGTAAGTGTTTGAGGCCAGATTTGAACTCGAAAATGAGTCTTCCTGACTCCAGAGCTAGCTCTCTATCCACTGTACCAGCCAACTGTACCTATTTATTGGGTCCTATTTCTGTTTGATATCATTGATAAGGAGAATGAAATCAAGACCTTGAACCTTTACTAATACTAGAAAGGAAGAAAACAAACATTTATTAAGTGCCTACTATGTGCCAGGTACCTTACTAAGCACTTTATACATATTTGATCCTCAGGACAACCCTAGGAGGTAGGTGCTATTATTATCCCCATTTTACCATTAAAGAAACTGAGATAGAGGTTAAATGACTTGCCCAGGGTCATACAGCTAGTAGTGTCTGAGGCTATAGTTAAACTTAGGCCTTCCTAACTCCAGGCCCAGTGCTCTCTGACCAGAGCCCCCCCAACACACAAGCGCACCCCTAGCTACCTCATGAGTCAAGTAGCAGAGTTCAGCCTTGCAACTCAGTAACCTCTGCCCCTGGGTCTCCCTCCCTCTTACTGGAGGGAGGGTAGAAAACTCCTATAGCCTCCTTCAAAGAATCCCAGGCCAACCATCTCCTCATTTCTTACCTGCTTGACTCACTACTCCAGACTCCACCATGCCCCAAGGCCAAGTACTTTCCCTCTCTGCCCCATCCCCACCCCCTTTTCAACTTTCTTTTGTGTGTCATCTTCCTGTATGTGACAGTAAGCTCTTTGAATGCAGGAACTGTCTTTCTTTTTTGTATTTGTATTGTCAGATCTTAGCAGTGTGACTGCCACTTACTTAGCAGGCACTTAATAAAAGTTTATTGACTGGCCTACTCTTTGGGAAGCCTCTGCTACAGAGTTGTACTCTTAGCCTGGAGTGATGTATAGGTTCCTGAGGAAGGTGGAACCCTCCAGATGAGAAAGTATTCTGGATTTTCTGTTGAAATGAGTCTTTTCACTATTCCTTGTCATGTTTTACACTTGTTCTTTGTCCCTTGCCTCTGTGGTCTTTGTTTGGTAGCAAGGTATCATGGATTTTAGAGCTGAAAGGACCCAAGAGGCCACTTAGTCCATCCACCTCATTTTATGTGAAGGAGGTGCAGAGAAGTTAAAGAACTTACCCAGACCACGTGGATAGTAAGTGACAGAAGTAGGATTTGAGACCAGGTCTTCTGACCCCACGTCCGTCCAGTGTTCTTTGTACCCTATGCAGACTCCTATGGGAAAGTTACAAACAAGCCAGATTCAGATGAATAGTAGTGAACACAAAGGGTACAGGTTATTTTCAGAAAAGAAGCTTTCCAGTTTAAACCTGGCTTTTCTATCAGAAGAGAAAGTCTAGTTTGAAGTAATGAGACGTGTTTAAATCCTACTCTGCTGCTCACTACCTGAATGACCTTGGGCAAGTCACTTATTATCCTTTAGCCTTAATATCCTCATATGTAAAATGAGGTGGTTGGGCAGATAGCCTCTGAAGTTCCTTCTAGTCCTAAATCTATGTTCCTTTGACAAATTTACAAATGTGTAAAAATTCAATTTAAATACTGTTTGATAGAGTTGTCGTCCCCCTACCCCCACTTCTCATGTTCTCTCAACTGCATTCCTTCTCACCACAACCCACTGATCAATGGCCTAGCCAAGGCAAAGTTATTCAGACATTTTAAAAAGTTCATTAGAATCCTGGAGACAAGCCTCACTTCATACAAGAATGGGCAAAATCTTTTGCTGTGTAGCAAAGATGTTGTCTGAGTTGTTATTTTCCCCAAAGGACAAAAATATTCTATGATGCTCTGAAAGAAGAGATTAAGTTTAAAACTATATGAGCATGTGTGCTTGTTGGACTGAAAATAGTGGCCACGACACAGAGAAAGAAATAGAGGGGGTAGTTTGAATTGGAAAGTTGGTCTATAAGTTGAAACTTAGAGGAATAATACTCAGTCCTCTGGGATTAAAGCAGCTATAATGAGATCCTTAGCATTCTGTGCTGATTTTGTGAAACCTTGCTTCCTTAAGAAAAGGAGAAGTATAGCTTTTATATGGATAGAAATACTGGTATAACTGATTACCACAGAACGGATATTTCTGATACTTGCTGAAGTTTAATACTTACTCAGTTTATTTAAATGGCCTCCTAGCTAATTTACCATCTACAGTAATTATAAATATGATTATATAGATGTAATATAGTGTTCCATCAAGCCCTCCTTTCATACAGAGCAATTTAGTTAGGAAAAGTGCAGAAAAATAACTTTTGTGCAAAGAACAATATTTAGATCAATTGTTAAAAAATGTAAAGTATTACTGTTGTTATAGTTCAACATTTTGATTCCTGCAAAGAATAGGAAAAGAATTTTATTTTAATTAAGACTGTTAAAATATTGTATAAAGAAGCAACTTTTGGGTCGGATTTAATCAGCTTGGGGCAGAAAATGAACTATGCTGTAAATATGAAGACTAAAAAAACTTTGTGAAAGATGTTGAATAATCTTTTTATATAAATAGTTTGATGGATTATGTGGAAGCAGAGAAGAAGTTTTTATTAAAAATTGATTTTTAAAAAAGAATATGAATAAAAAAACTTTCAAATACACAAAACAGTTTGGGGACCATGTTGAAGGCATAGAGCTACAAAGCATTATGGTCCTTCAATTCATTTGGATATAACTTTTCTATCTAAAGAGGGCAAAATTGAAAAAATAAATCATAAATATTTGGAGACTGGGGTATGATTAAAAAAATACAGTCTCCTTCCATATCATGGGGTTTATGAACCTGGTACCCCTGTGATCTGGAAAATAAAAATTTTTGGCCTGTCCTTTATACCAGAGAAGTCAGATTTTTTCACTTTCTTTTTATGGGTTGTTTGCAGTACCTTATTGTAAACTTTGAATTAAGTATTTGGTCATAGACTCTGTGTCGTTTGCTGGGCTTTAAGTGTCATCTGTGACTTCTTCAAAACTCCCCCAAAATTCCTATTTAACTTCTTATGCTGACCCAAGTGAGATTGAAACTGCAATGGGGAAAGTCTTGCTGTGGAAAGGATAACTGTACTGTCAATTTCATGAGGTAAATTTGAAAAGTTGTTACCTTTTAAGTGAAAAGTGAGTCACTGAGTACCAAAAAGTTTTGATTTAAGTTGCTGAAAGGTATAGGAGATGAAGAAGGTGGGAAATACAAAGTTGAGGCATGTGAAATTGAAGAAATAGCAAGAAGTCAAAAACAAATCTAGGAAGAACTGACTAGGCTGTTTGACCTTGCCTAGAGAGGTCAGTCTGAGTTGTTTTGGGTAAACTCTTTTTTGATTGAACAATGCAGCATCTAAATGAGTGAATAATTAACTAGATTAATCTCCATAGCCCAGAGATAGACAGCTTTGCAGTTTTCTGGTTTAAAGGTAACTACTATTTAATTGAAGAAGTAACTCTTTCTAAATGTCCCTTTAAGAATGATTTTAATTTGAAAAGGCTGGTTAATGTATACAGAAGAAAAGAGGATTTGTCCAGCTAGACACCTCCAGTGGTGAGGACCAATGGAGACACAGTTAGCAGAAAAGTTGTTTTGTGTGGGACAGACATTCCTGAATAGACCACTTACATCAACATCTCAGTCCAGATTTATGAGTTATCCCTGGCATGGGTTTTCCTCCTTCAGGTAGTCTCCTGCCAGGTTCCCATAAGTGTGTGTCCATTCTCCCCTACAAATACTGAATGCATTAGTGAGTGAGTGTGACTGAGGCTTGTTTGTATAATATTATTTATGCATTTACTTTAAAATATGTTATTATTATTTTTGTTTTATTGCTAAGGAGATGGCTATATTTAAGATCTAGAAGTGTCATTATTGTGAGTGGCTGGTTTATGTAAACAGATACACATCAATGGGAGCTCAAGAGCTAGGGCAGGGGAAATGTTTGGTTTGTTTTTTCCCCTCAATAAGATTAGCCCTAGGACTCTGAGAGAAATTTGTTGTAACTATATAGTGTATATAGCAGTGGTCCTTCTTTACGAACCTGGACTAACAATGTGCTAGCAGATTAGAGTGATCACTCCAACCCAGAGAGTAAAAAGGTATTCACACAGTTATGGAAGAAGTAATAGTATGAGCATCTAACATGAGAATTGTTAAATAAGGGTGGCTAGGGGTGGCTAGGTGGCACAGTGACTAGAGCACTGGCCCTGGAGTCAGGAGGACCTGAGTTCAAATGTGGCCTCGGACACTTAACACAAAAACTACCTGTGTGACCTTGGGCAAGTCACTTAACCTGAATTTCCCCTCCAAAAATAAGAGGCAAAAAAATAACATGTTAAACACTATGCAGTCCTCCAAAAATGAATTAACATGTAATCTGAAAATATTTAACAAAATTAATTTTAAAATGCAGTAAAACATAGATAACATTACATCTTAAAACTAAGTCTATGCAGCTCACAGGGATTCCTCTGTACCATTAATGATCTGTTCCTATTTGAATTTAACACCAGTGGTCTACATTAAGGGAACACTCCAGGCACACCACACCTGTATTAGATAGTGTAAGTGATAACATATTACTGGTGTTACATAAAATATCCATCACCAGTGTAATAAAACATTACAAGGCACCATATTTCAGGAATTTAAGGTTTAACTCACGTGCCAATTCTTACACAATGACTGTCTTGAAATCCCCAGTTCTTAGTGGTTCTTTTCAGCTCCCACTGAAATTATTTGGTGTAGACTTTTCATTTGTTATTATTTTTACTCGGAAGTTGACAAATACATAAAATGAGTATTTCATATTAAAACAGAAAAGAAAAATAGGATTATACATAAAACTTCAAGTCTCTATTATACAGAACTTGATTTTCTCTTTAGGGATATGCTAAATTCAACATGTATCTTTTAAAACTGTCCCATTTCCCTCTGGACTTCTTTCTGTTCTCTTCTGTGCATTTAAAATTTATTCCAATGATTTTCCCTCCTTCTTGCAATCCTGTCATTATCTCTTCTTCCCAACTCCCTCCCCCCTCAATGGATATATTTTGGGTTAACTTATTTGTGTACATTTCTGTCTTAGTAGAATGTAAGCTCTTTGAAGGAAGAGGTTTTTAAATTTTTGTTTTTTATATTCCTAGAACCTAGCACAATGCCTGGTACAATCCTTGTTAAATCCTTGATAAATGCTTGGTGAATTGAATTGTAATGTACAAACACATAAACATATTGTGCATGTGTGTATATATATACACACATATGGTTACATCATAATATATACCTACATATATGAATATATGTGTGCAACAGTTAAATATATGGTTATATGTGTGTGCATATATGCTGTATATGTATGTGTGAGTATGTGTGTGTGTATATACACATACACTACCTAGAATCCTAAATTTGTGATTGTTTGATTGAATTTTATCTTAAAAGAAGTCAAATACAATAATTAAAAAGAAATGCGCAAATTCTTTGGTTAAACTGAAATTTTTGTTTTATTGCCTATGTTTAAGTGGGTTTAGAAATCTTACTATAATATGGATATATCAATGTCATGGTAATTCAAAATGAGCTTTAAGCTTTGTACCAAATACCAAAGTCTGGCTGAGAAAAGTGAGAAGGAAGGAGGGAAAAGACATCTTTATTTAGCAGTATGAAGCTGCTGGAATAAGCATCCTCCCTGCTAAGATTATACTGAAAATAAAGGAAATCTCAGACTGCTTATTTCCCTTGTACTCCTTGTAATCTTGTTGAGACTTCCTGTAAAAGCCAGTTATACCATTAAAAGTAAACTGACTTTACACTCACCGGATACTGCCAGACCAACAATTGCAGTCCTTTGGGAGGAAAAAAAATAGCATACATGCCCCTCATATTCTGTATTGGTTTGAGAGATCATGGGAAACACTAAGGATGGAGAAACAGACTTATGCCAGAGGCAAGGAAACTATTTAGAAACATGGTTACCACTTAGTAATTTCACTGAGAGGCAGAACTCATTAGCCAAGAGACTGGTTACACTAAAAAAATATATTATTCATTAAACAAAGTACAGCATGAAAATAAAAGAGTTCCCTTTGATCGAGGTACATATTAACTACAGTTTTTAAATGCAAAATTTTTAATAACGTCTAGTAAAAAAGAAAGGCTAAAAATAGTTTTGAAAGTAGTAAGTAGCACATATATTTAGAATCTCAAGTGCTAGAAGGTCCTGTCTGCTTCTCAAATCAACAAGTATTTATTGAGTTCCTACTAGGTGTAAGACACTGTGCCTGCTAGGTCCTGTGGAGAAAACAAAGATATAGATAAAGAGATATATAAACATGTGTGTATATATACATACATGTATGTGTAAACACATAGCCCTTTGCTTACAAGAACCTTGTAGTCTAGTTGGGAAGACAAATCACAAACATGAAGAAAATTAAGTTAAATTGCAAGAGCTAAATAATAAATATAAGAATACAGGAAATGTCACAAGAGCAGGCTTTTATACATGATAAAATAAGAAGATAAAATGAACATATGATGAAAATTGATGAACAATGAGTATTATGAGTTCAAAGTAGATGGAGAAATAACTGCAAGTTGGAGTGTTAGAAGAGGGAGTTGAGGTCCTTGAAGACAAGATAAGATTCATACAACCAAAAAAAGGGGGGGGGGTGGCTAGGTGGTGCAGTGAATAGAGCATGGGCCCTGGAGTCAGGAGGATCTGGGTTCAGATCCGGCCTCAGACACTTAATACAAAAAATAGCCATGTGACCTTGGGCAAGTCACTTAACCCCAATTGCCCTCAAAAAAAAAAAAAAAGGCAAAGAAAGGGGTAGAACTTCCTAGGTGGGAGAAAAGTGTCAGGCACAGAGGTAGAGAAGCACCGGGACTGGTGCATAAGAACAACCCAGAAGGCTAAGCTCTCTTCCTGTCATAATCAGCATCTACAAGCACCTGAGGGTCTCTCTATCTCCCTAGCTGTAAGCACATACTTGCCAGCCTCACAGAGTCACACTGAGTATGAAAGCAGGGAAGAAAACTAAGAGTCTCTGCTTTTGGTTCAGAGATTGCAAATGAATTCTACAGATTTGACTGTTGCTCTTACTGACATTTTTTTCCCCTTTCCCTATCTTTGCTGATTTCCTAAATCTTGGTGTTTGCTTGCTTATCTAAATTCAAGTTCCTGTCTGGTTGACCTTCCTGTTCTACCCAGTCTTTAAAGACTTTGGGGATGCCAAAGCTTGGCTTTCACATCTAGGTCTATAATCCTCACTTGCTTCTCCTAATTTTAATGGACTTACTTTGTCTTAAAGACTTTAATTGTTTAACCTGCCTAGGCTTATGGCAGCTGTCAAACTTCTCTTTAAATAAAGTCATGTTTGTCACTGACATTTTCATTGCTACATATGTCCCAATTTAACATGAGGAATGGATCAGTTTGACTCAGTGATTTGTGTGGACATGCATGATACTTCTAGAGGGACTGAGAAATCATTGCTAAAGATTATGAGCTCATGGGAAAAAATCGAAGATATTAGGAGGTAATATCTTTATCATGTTTGCCCACCAGAGGCAAGGAATACAGGGGAAGAGAGAAAAAAAGATACATTTGGGAAGTGAACAGCAAGTTATGAAGATGGTTTCTGAGAATGTACTTCGGATTTCTGGACCATGGCTAAAAATACAAAGATGACAGGCTCCTAGCCAGGGATGGAGTATAGCTAACAAAGGCTAGTAAAAATCTATTTGCATGGAAATTTGCAAATCTATTCAAATGGTCTTTAAACTGAAAAGAAGAGGTAGAAGCTACCTATGTTTAGTCACCAATCTAGATACATTGAATCTAGCTATAATATATGAATACTAAGTAATGAAAATACCTTGAAATTTTCAAGAGACAAAAGTCCAAGAAAAGGAGTCAATAATAAAAATCCATGGCAAGTAAGCAAGTATGGTCAAATCTGACCTCGGTGGTAACACTGAAACTTGTTAGGATGAGACCTATGACTGGAATATTGCTCTGAAAGGATCTATCTTCCTCAGAAGAAATAGGATAGGTAAGGGTTTGAGGTTAGTGCTGGGGTGGGGGTGGAGAGGGGAGATTGGGGAGCTTCGAATTACGATGTCAACTAAGCAGATATAATTGAGGAAATAGAAGAACTAAAGGCAGAAGAACAGATCACAAGATTAGAAGTGGAAGGTACCTTAGAAGTTGTTTAGTTTAACACTCATTTTAGAGTTGAAGAAACTGAGGCCCAGACAGGTTAGGTTACTTGCCCAAGGTGGCACAAATAATAAAAGATGAAGTTGAGGTTCATACCCAGGTACTATAAATCCAAATTCAATTCTTTTTCTATTGTACCATACTACTTCCACATCCATCATGGAAGACATTTGGATAAATAGATCTATGGAAGAAGAAAAAAAGGGATACTATTATCAAGTACAATACTCTCCATAGTGTGTGGACGAAATGTAGAAATTAGATGAGGAATTCAGAAAATAGATCCCAAGCCTGACACAGAGGCATGATAGAAGATTTCAGTTTTCTGGTCTCTACAAGTTTTCCTTCCAACCTCCCTCCCTTCCTTCCTTCCAACCTTCCTTCCTTCCTTCCTCCCTTCCTTCTTTCCTTCTCTCTCTCTGTCTCTCTATATATACATATACATATATATATACACACATGTATATGTATAAATCTTGACAGTCAATGAAAATTTCAACATTTATAAAGTAGAGGAATCAACAGAGTGTGATATTATTCTAAATCTTAATTTCAGAAGAAAGAATGGATTCCTGGACAGAGACTTATGGGAGCCTTGGGAAAAAGTGATCATATGATCTTAGAATTTTAAATAGAGGAGGGGAAATTTGGGAATAGTCTGACGTGCCATATTTTGGAAAGGAACAGATTTGAAAGGATTCAGATAAGGATAAGCAGTATCTCACAGACCAAAATACTACAGGGAAAGTAATTTCTGAAGGAATGGAAAACTCTTAAGAATGAAATCATGAAAACACAAAAAAGAAGCAAGTCCAGTGAGGAAAGTTCAGGAAAGAAAGCCTGATGTGGATATACAAGAAATTCGCCAATCAAATTAGATTCTGAAAGGAAACACAGAAGATGGAAGCAAGAACAGATAACTAAGGATAACTACGGAAGTTTTCAGAATTAACTGAGGCTGACAAGGACAGCTTACAATAACAAAAAGAAAGTTTTTTGTTGTTTTTATTTTTGCTTTTTGGAGGGCAATTGGGGTTAAGTAACTTGCCCAAGGTCACATGGCTAATTGTGTGTGTGTGTGTGTGTGTGTGTGTGTGTGTGTGTGTGTGAAGTGTCTGAGGCCGGATCGGAACTCAGGTCCTTCTGACTCAGGGGCCGGTGCTCTACTCGCTGCACCACCCAGCCACCCCAAAGAGAAAGTTTTTAAAAGCTGTATTGGTGGAAAGGATTAAAGGAATAGGACAGATGTTCAGGGTAGAGGAGAAGATATAACTGACAATGGAGAAAGGGACTGAACAAAAATGACTAACAGGAAGTTGATATCCAAGATAAATAGGAAACTTGCACCTAGCCAACCTTGATAAGTTCAAGACAATTAGCTCAGGCAGTGCGCATCCAAAGGTACTGAAGATGTGATCACTGATCCACTTTCAGTGATCTTTGAAAGGTGGTAGATAACAGATATGGCACAGATTTGGAAAAGGACACACTTTCTACTTTGCTCCTCACCTCAAACAAAGAGAATAGAGCCTCCAAACTATCAGTCAATGAACTTGACTTCCATTCCTAGCAAAATTCTAGAACATATTGTTAAAATAAGTAATATCTATAGTGCATAGAGATCTGACCTCAAAACCAGGATGACATGGTTGCAGCCCCACTTCCAACCTACTGGCTGTAAGACCCTAAGCAAGTCAGTTAACATCTCTGTGCTCTAAGCAACTCTCTAAGACTATCATTTGCAAAGAAAGTGATCTGCATTGATAGAGAGTGTTTCCTCAACCAGTAGTTCCCTGTACCAACAAAATCACAAGTTGACAACTAATGAACATCTACAAAAAAAAGGTGGTGATCATAATTAGCCAGTATGAGTTTTTCAAGAATAAGTAGAACTTCAGTCTACCCTTCTTTTCTTTTCCATTTTTTTTTGAGAGTTACTAGACTTAGATCAAGGGAATGCAAAGTCTCCTTTTATTCTTACAGAAAAGATGAAAAGATGTTTATTGGGTGATAATACAATTAGATGATCTGGAATTGACTTGAATGGCTTGACCTAAAATAGTCATTAATAATTCTGTGTTAGTTTGGAAGTTGGTTTCCAGTGGTACAGCCCAGGGATATGAGCTTGGCTATGTAGTATTTAACATCAGTGACTTAGATAAAGGCACAGATGGCATGCTTATCAAATTCTCAACCAAAAAAAATTTAATTAGGGCAAATGACAATCTTGTTAAATAAAATCTCCTAAATTATTCAAGTAAGGCCAAGGATTTAATATACATCAACATTCATTACTATAAAATCTGGCACTACTTTTGAGACTGAAATTACGTTTTCAGTATAGGAAGTTATCAGATTTGTCAGTCTATATTAACAGAAAGCATTTGTGTGCTATTACACCAAAATATTACCAACATATACATGTTCGTTCTGTGCAGTATGTTTTGAGCAGATCTTATAGTCTTCTTGATTTTAGTATCTATAGCCTAGTCTTTCTATTTATCCTAATAAGGACTCAAAATCTTAATCAGTTAATATGTGACATTTTACAACAGATTCTCATACACATCTAAAAACTGCTGGGTTTCTTGTGTACTTCATAAGAAGACAAAGCTGGAGTGTTAGCTAACATGATGGATGATTGATTGAGTCAGGATTCGGAAAGGTCTTGACAATCTAGAACATAGAACCAAATAGAGTAAGATGGAATTTAATAGGGATAAATTTAAGTCTTTCCTTTAGAATCCAAAAATCAGTTTCACAAGTACAAAATGAGGGAGGCGTGGCTAGACGGCAGTTTATCTGGGGAGGGAAAACAACAACTTGGACTTCTGCATGGACTTCAAGGGCAATATACAACTCTGCCTCACTTAAATCCAATTCACACACACAAGTTAAGATGTCACTCTGTGATGTCACTGACCTTCCTCAAGAATGAAGGATGAGCAACAACGTTAGCATTGTAGTATGATTGCCAAGAAAGCTAGTAAAATCTTGAATTAAACAACAAACAACAACAACAAAAACATGGTATCCAGGGCTAGGGTGCTGATAATCTGGCTCTGCTCTGCCCTACAAAGACGACATACCCAGTATAGTGTTTATTCCTGGCTGCTACACTTTAGGAAGGACTTTAATAAGCTTAAGGGCATCTAGAAGAAAGAGACCAGGATAATGAAGGGCCTTGAGTTTATGCCATATGAGAATGAATGGAAAGAACTAGGGATGTTTAGCCAAGAGATGGAAAGATTCAGGAGTTGGGAGACATAGTGTAAGAATTTGAAGAGTTTTCACACGGACAATGGAACACATTCCTTCTGCTTAACCACAAATGGCAAAACTAGGAGCAACGGATAGAAATTGAAAAGAAGCAAGTTTGAGTTGGATGTAAGAAAAAACTTCCCAATAATTAAAGTTAATCAATAGTGAAATGGGTTGCTTCAGGAAGCAGAGTACTCCCTCATTGGAAATCTTCAGATTAAAGCTTAATTAACCTGTGGTGCAGTGGATAAAACACCAGGCCGAGAGTCAGAAAGACATCATCCTGAGGTCAAATCTGGCCTCAGACACTTACCCAATGTGTAACCCTGGCCAATTAATTTAATACTGTTTGCCTCAGTTTCCTCATCTTTAAAATAAGCTGGAAAAGGAAATGACAAACCACTCCAGTATCTTTGCTAAGAAAACTCCAAATGAGGTCACAAATAGTCAGACACAACTGAACAACAATAGAAGGTTGTAAAAATAAATTTATTTCTGGGATGGTTTGGACTAATTATCTCTGGGGTACCTTCCCACTCTAAGATTCAACGGCTCTGAATATAGACAAGGACTCATAAGAGTGTAGTGAAAACTGGGGCTAGCAAAGCAGTTTGACTTCAGATTATTTTTTTTTTCAAATGCTTTATTAACTTCTGATTTACATCATGCATTTATGCCAGATTTTGAGTTACAAATTTTCTCCCCGTTTTTCCCCTACCCACCACCCCAAAATA
>NW_027186219.1:0-19547 GCF_028583685.1 Petaurus breviceps papuanus | reverse complement strand
ACTATCTCACTTGGAGTTAGATGATCCTTTCAATTTCTTTCCAGCTCCATCATGCTATTTGGGGTTCATGCATATCTCACCCCAGGAATAAAACTGAAAGGGGCTGAGTTGAGCTCCCAACATTTGTCCTACATTAGATTAGTAAAACTCTTCCCTTTTTCCTTGCAAAATCCTGATGTTCCAAACAATTTAAATGAAGACTCTAATGGTGGGAGTTGAGAACATTTCACTTAGAATTCAAAATAAACTTGTATTGGCTATGAGATTGCCCTGATACAGGTATTTGGGAAGATGTGAGATGGGTGGGAAAACACAGGAAATTGGGTTCTTCTTAATCTTCTCTCTGCCTATTATCACTCTGACCTAGACCTGATTCTACCATAACCCTTCAGTCCCTTCTCCCTTTCCCTATCCCCAGTCCAAAATGCTATCCCTTTCACACATATTCACTACCATCTTCCTTCACATTGTATTCTGATCAACCCACATATTCTCCACAATTCCCCATCTCTTTTCACGAGTTATCCCAAAAACTCATGTCCCACTTTTTTCCCCTCCCACCACACATATGGTTTTTACTCACACCCATCAAATCCCCTCCTTTCATACCTTATCTGACTTGCCCCCCCCATAATCCTCCCTCATGCTTTGCATATGATACAAACCCTCTATCACCTCCCCTCATACCCAGGGTCTGACACACATGGAAAGGCAATATGGTGGAGTGAAAAGAACATTGTATTCGGAGCCAGAGAACCTAGAATTGAATCCACTTACTATCTAAATAACTGTGGGCAATTCACAACCTCTTCAACCTCAGTTTCTTCATCTGTAAAATGGGGATAATAATGCTGACATCATTTACCTCACAATGTTGTTGGGATTATCTTCTGAGATAATGTTTTGAAAGCACTTTGTAAACCTTACAGTACTATATCAATTTCATCAATTACTATACTTTCCCACAGTGTGACACACAGGCCCTCTACCTGTCTACAGTCCCCCTGACTCCCATAATTTTACACACACACACACACACACACACACACACACACCTCATTGTCTCTTTATACTCTGTGTCTGACATATGCCAAACTGTCCCTCTTGAATTCCTACCTGATATGTGTACCACCATCTTTCTTCATATCTTGCCCCCTCATTTTCTGCTTACCAAATTTATCTAACCATTTTCTATTCCAGGGAAATATCAAGACACATCCTAACTCTCCCTCCCCTCCCACCACCCCCGTCAGCATTTTTGGATTCCCTCCATATATTTCAAGGCTAAGTGTTCAGTTGTTAAATCAGTTTAGGAAACTTTTTTTAGTAGCTCTCTACTACCCTTACTCTTTGAGATGGACATTATTGCAAAAGTGCTAATTAATCCCCCTTTTTGCCCTGTATGGTATGGAACTGTGAGTTACCCCTAAAATACAAACAATCCTGGATACGCTACCACAGAAATAAACTAGGAGAAATTTGGGTGATCTCAATCTAAAATGACTGAATAATGCTAAGGTGCTTGTCTCAGGGCTATAATTTCATTGGAACATTTGGAGACTTTGCAGTTTTGGGGGATGATCAGTAGGCACTTGGATATTTCTCCCTTTCTACCCAAGTTACCAAAATGCCTATGTATACAGTAACTATTTCTGGAATCCTATTAGTATACAGCTCCTGCATACAGTTTTGCTCTGTCCTTTGGGGTTGTTGTTTATTTAATGTACAATGGGGACATGAGCCTTTGAGACTGTGGCAGCAGCATCTGTCAGATTTGCCCCATTCTTTCCTTTGGTTTTTGGTGGTTTTTGTGAGGCTTCTGTGACTCTCAGTGTAATTTTCAGGGCTTTGTTCTAGTCATTTCGTTGATTTTTGTCAGGAAGACAAATTGAAAATGGTTTATATGTTTTTCTGTGAACTTCAAAAAGACTCAAGAAAATAATCTGACAGTATTCTTCACTTCCACTGCTCCTTCCCCTACTCTGAGGCAAGGAAGAGGTAAATAATAATAATAACCATATTTATATGATGATTTGAGATCTCATAAGACCTTTACATATGTTATCACAATTGATCTTCACATCCCCATGAGGTAGGTGCTATTCTTATTCTCCCCACTTTACAGATAAGAAAACAGAGGCTGAAAGATCTTAAGTGAATCTCCCAGAATCACAAAGCTAGTAAGTGCCGACGTACCGTGTTTCCCCGATAATAAGACACTGTCTTATTAATTTTTTTGGACAGAAAAACACCAGAGGGCTTATTTTCAGGGGAGGGCTTATTTTAATGAACATTGACAGCAATTTTAATAAACAGGTAAATGTGAACAAAAAAAATGTACCTTTATTCAATAAGCAAATCACTGGGGAAGAACAGGATGACGCGCTCACTGCTGCAGCTCTGATTGGATGCAGCTCGAGCGCGGCGTGCGTTTCATGGGGGGGGACGGGACGGTGCATACAGAGGGTACCGTAATGTAGCGTGTAGCGCAGGGGATCACCTTCACTAAAGTAGCAATCTCAATAGGGCTTATTTTCGGGGGAGGGCTTATTTTACAGGAATCTTACACAGTAAGGGGAGGGCTTATTTTCGGGATAGGTCTTATTATCAGGGAAACACGGTAGTATTCAAACTCAGATGTTGCTGTCTACAAGTCCAGCACTCTATCACTTGGCCACCTAGATGCATTGGAATTAAGTTTCCTAACCCATCAAGGAATGATGAATGGGGATCAGTGGTTGAGAAAAGCTTCTTTGGGGACCCATTTTTATGCCTGAGTTGAGGCTGTAGAACTGACCAAACTAGAAATATGTAATTAGTCTGAACTCTTAGTTCGGGCTCTTTCTGGGCGTAAGAGCAGCAACACTTTCCTAAGGATGGGAAAGTGGATGGCAATAAGCAGAAGTAGCTAAGCTATAAATGGGGGAGGAAGGGAGGGAGTAAGGGGGAGAGAGATCAATCCAGATGTGGAAGCAATGGGGGACAGAAGCCCCCTGGGGTGGGAAGAAAAAACAATAGCAGGAAACTCTAGATCCAAGAGTAAGAATAATGTCTATACTATAGATGCAATGAAGTTCAGAGACACAATATAGCAGAGATGTTGAAAACCATGGGGTCCTCAACACTTCCCAGTGCAGCCTGAACCAGATTAAAAAGTAAGTGGGAAATATTCAAGAAAATAAATAAAAATACAGTAAAACATATATAACGTCAATAGCAAGGATCCTTATGTTTGTTGTGGTTTAGTTGTTTCAGTCTTTCCGACTCTTGTGACCCCATTTGGGGTTTTCTTGGCAAAGATACTGGAGTGGTTTGCCATTTTCTTCTGCAGCTCCTTTTACAGATGAGGAAACTGAGGCAAACAGGGTTAAGTGACTTGCCCAAGGTCACACAGTAAGTGTTTGAGGCCAGATTTGAACTCGAAAATGAGTCTTCCTGACTCCAGAGCTAGCTCTCTATCCACTGTACCAGCCAACTGTACCTATTTATTGGGTCCTATTTCTGTTTGATATCATTGATAAGGAGAATGAAATCAAGACCTTGAACCTTTACTAATACTAGAAAGGAAGAAAACAAACATTTATTAAGTGCCTACTATGTGCCAGGTACCTTACTAAGCACTTTATACATATTTGATCCTCAGGACAACCCTAGGAGGTAGGTGCTATTATTATCCCCATTTTACCATTAAAGAAACTGAGATAGAGGTTAAATGACTTGCCCAGGGTCATACAGCTAGTAGTGTCTGAGGCTATAGTTAAACTTAGGCCTTCCTAACTCCAGGCCCAGTGCTCTCTGACCAGAGCCCCCCCAACACACAAGCGCACCCCTAGCTACCTCATGAGTCAAGTAGCAGAGTTCAGCCTTGCAACTCAGTAACCTCTGCCCCTGGGTCTCCCTCCCTCTTACTGGAGGGAGGGTAGAAAACTCCTATAGCCTCCTTCAAAGAATCCCAGGCCAACCATCTCCTCATTTCTTACCTGCTTGACTCACTACTCCAGACTCCACCATGCCCCAAGGCCAAGTACTTTCCCTCTCTGCCCCATCCCCACCCCCTTTTCAACTTTCTTTTGTGTGTCATCTTCCTGTATGTGACAGTAAGCTCTTTGAATGCAGGAACTGTCTTTCTTTTTTGTATTTGTATTGTCAGATCTTAGCAGTGTGACTGCCACTTACTTAGCAGGCACTTAATAAAAGTTTATTGACTGGCCTACTCTTTGGGAAGCCTCTGCTACAGAGTTGTACTCTTAGCCTGGAGTGATGTATAGGTTCCTGAGGAAGGTGGAACCCTCCAGATGAGAAAGTATTCTGGATTTTCTGTTGAAATGAGTCTTTTCACTATTCCTTGTCATGTTTTACACTTGTTCTTTGTCCCTTGCCTCTGTGGTCTTTGTTTGGTAGCAAGGTATCATGGATTTTAGAGCTGAAAGGACCCAAGAGGCCACTTAGTCCATCCACCTCATTTTATGTGAAGGAGGTGCAGAGAAGTTAAAGAACTTACCCAGACCACGTGGATAGTAAGTGACAGAAGTAGGATTTGAGACCAGGTCTTCTGACCCCACGTCCGTCCAGTGTTCTTTGTACCCTATGCAGACTCCTATGGGAAAGTTACAAACAAGCCAGATTCAGATGAATAGTAGTGAACACAAAGGGTACAGGTTATTTTCAGAAAAGAAGCTTTCCAGTTTAAACCTGGCTTTTCTATCAGAAGAGAAAGTCTAGTTTGAAGTAATGAGACGTGTTTAAATCCTACTCTGCTGCTCACTACCTGAATGACCTTGGGCAAGTCACTTATTATCCTTTAGCCTTAATATCCTCATATGTAAAATGAGGTGGTTGGGCAGATAGCCTCTGAAGTTCCTTCTAGTCCTAAATCTATGTTCCTTTGACAAATTTACAAATGTGTAAAAATTCAATTTAAATACTGTTTGATAGAGTTGTCGTCCCCCTACCCCCACTTCTCATGTTCTCTCAACTGCATTCCTTCTCACCACAACCCACTGATCAATGGCCTAGCCAAGGCAAAGTTATTCAGACATTTTAAAAAGTTCATTAGAATCCTGGAGACAAGCCTCACTTCATACAAGAATGGGCAAAATCTTTTGCTGTGTAGCAAAGATGTTGTCTGAGTTGTTATTTTCCCCAAAGGACAAAAATATTCTATGATGCTCTGAAAGAAGAGATTAAGTTTAAAACTATATGAGCATGTGTGCTTGTTGGACTGAAAATAGTGGCCACGACACAGAGAAAGAAATAGAGGGGGTAGTTTGAATTGGAAAGTTGGTCTATAAGTTGAAACTTAGAGGAATAATACTCAGTCCTCTGGGATTAAAGCAGCTATAATGAGATCCTTAGCATTCTGTGCTGATTTTGTGAAACCTTGCTTCCTTAAGAAAAGGAGAAGTATAGCTTTTATATGGATAGAAATACTGGTATAACTGATTACCACAGAACGGATATTTCTGATACTTGCTGAAGTTTAATACTTACTCAGTTTATTTAAATGGCCTCCTAGCTAATTTACCATCTACAGTAATTATAAATATGATTATATAGATGTAATATAGTGTTCCATCAAGCCCTCCTTTCATACAGAGCAATTTAGTTAGGAAAAGTGCAGAAAAATAACTTTTGTGCAAAGAACAATATTTAGATCAATTGTTAAAAAATGTAAAGTATTACTGTTGTTATAGTTCAACATTTTGATTCCTGCAAAGAATAGGAAAAGAATTTTATTTTAATTAAGACTGTTAAAATATTGTATAAAGAAGCAACTTTTGGGTCGGATTTAATCAGCTTGGGGCAGAAAATGAACTATGCTGTAAATATGAAGACTAAAAAAACTTTGTGAAAGATGTTGAATAATCTTTTTATATAAATAGTTTGATGGATTATGTGGAAGCAGAGAAGAAGTTTTTATTAAAAATTGATTTTTAAAAAAGAATATGAATAAAAAAACTTTCAAATACACAAAACAGTTTGGGGACCATTTTGAAGGCATAGAGCTACAAAGCATTATGGTCCTTCAATTCATTTGGATATAGCTTTTCTATCTAAAGAGGGCAAAATTGAAAAAATAAATCATAAATATTTGGAGACTGGGGTATGATTAAAAAAATACAGTCTCCTTCCATATCATGGGGTTTATGAGCCTGGTACCCCTGTGATCTGGAAAATAAAAATTTTTGGCCTGTCCTTTATACCAGAGAAGTCAGATTTTTTCACTTTCTTTTTATGGGTTGTTTGCAGTACCTTATTGTAAACTTTGAATTAAGTATTTGGTCATAGACTCTGTGTCGTTTGCTGGGCTTTAAGTGTCATCTGTGGCTTGTGCAAAACTCCCCCAAAATTCCTATTTAACTTCTTATGCTGACCCAAATGAGATTGAAACTGCAATGGGGAAAGTCTTGCTGTGGAAAGGATAACTGTACTGTCAATTTCATGAGGTAAATTTGAAAAGTTGTTACCTTTTAAGTGAAAAGTGAGTCACTGAGTACCAAAAAGTTTTGATTTAAGTTGCTGAAAGGTATAGGAGATGAAGAAGGTGGGAAATACAAAGTTGAGGCATGTGAAATTGAAGAAATAGCAAGAGGTCAAAAACAAATCTAGGAAGAACTGACTAGGCTGTTTGACCTTGCCTAGAGAGGTCAGTCTGAGTTGTTTTGGGTAAACTCTTTTTTGATTGAACAATGCAGCATCTAAATGAGTGAATAATTAACTAGATTAATCTCCATAGCCCAGAGATAGACAGCTTTGCAGTTCTCTGGTTTAAAGGTAACTACTATTTAATTGAAGAAGTAACTCTTTCTAAATGTCCCTTTAAGGATGATTTTAATTTGAAAAGGCTGGTTAATGTATATAGAAGAAAAGAGGATTTGTCCAGCTAGACACCTCCAGTGGTGAGGACCAATGGAGACACAGTTAGCAGAAAAGTTGTTTTGTGTGGGACAGACATTCCTGAATAGACCACTTACATCAACATCTCAGTCCAGATTTATGAGTTATCCCTGGCATGGGTTTTCCTCCTTCAGGTAGTCTCCTGCCAGGTTCCCATAAGTGTGTGTCCATTCTCCCCTACAAATACTGAATGCATTAGTGAGTGCGTGTGACTGAGGCTTGTTTGTATAATATTATTTATGCATTTACTTTAAAATATGTTATTATTTTTGTTTTATTGCTAAGGAGATGGCTATATTTAAGATCTAGAAGTGTCATTATTGTGAGTGGCTGGTTTATGTAAACAGATACACATCAATGGGAGCTCAAGAGCTAGGGCAGGGGAAATGTTTGGTTTGTTTTTTCCCCTCAATAAGATTAGCCCTAGGACTCGGAGAGAAATTTGTTGTAACTATATAGTGTATATAGCGGTGGTCCTTCTTTACGAACCTGGACTAACAATGTGCTAGCAGATTAGAGTGATCACTCCAACCCAGAGAGTAAAAAGGTATTCACACAGTTATGGAAGAAGTAATAGTATGAGCATCTAACATCAGAATTGTTAAATAAGGGTGGCTAGGGGTGGCTAGGTGGCACAGTGACTAGAGTACTGGCCCTGGAGTCAGGAGGACCTGAGTTCAAATGTGGCCTCGGACACTTAACACAAAAACTACCTGTGTGACCTTGGGCAAGTCACTTAACCCGAATTTCCCCTCCAAAAATAACAGGCAAAAAAACATGTTAAACACTATGCAGTCCTCTAAAAATGAATTAACATGTAATCTGAAAATATTTAACAAAATTAATTTTAAAATGCAGTAAAACATAGATAACATTACATCTTAAAACTAAGTCTATGTGCAGCTCACAGGGATTCCTCTGTACCATTAATGATCTGTTCCTATTTGAATTTAACACCAGTGGTCTACATTAAGGGAACACTCCAGGCACACCACACCTGTATTAGATAGTGTAAGTGATAACATATTACTGGTGTTACATAAAATATCCATCACCAGTGTAATAAAACATTACAAGGCACCATATTTGAGGAATTTAAGGTTTAACTCACGTGCCAATTCTTACACAATGACTGTCTTGAAATCCCCAGTTCTTCGTGGTTCTTTTCAGCTCCCACTGAAATTATTTGGTGTAGACTTTTCATTTGTTATTATTTTTACTCGGAAGTTGACAAATACATAAAATGAGTATTTCATATTAAAACAGAAAAGAAAAATAGGATTATACATAAAACTTCAAGTCTCTATTATACAGAACTTGATTTTCTCTTTAGGGATATGCTAAATTCAACATGTATCTTTTAAAACTGTCCCATTTCCCTCTGGACTTCTTTCTGTTCTCTTCTGTGCATTTAAAATTTATTCCAATGATTTTCCCTCCTTCTTGCAATCCTGTCATTATCTCTTCTTCCCAACTCCCTCCCCCCTCAATGGATATATTTTGGGTTAACTTGTTTGTGTACATTTCTGTCTTAGTAGAATGTAAGCTCTTTGAAGGAAGAGGTTTTTAAATTTTTGTTTTTATATTCCTAGAACCTAGCACAATGCCTGGTACAATCCTTGTTAAATCCTTGATAAATGCTTGGTGAATTGAATTGTAATGTACAAACACATAAACATATTGTGCATGTGTGTATATATATACACACATATGGTTACATCATAATATATACCTACATATATGAATATATGTGTGCAACAGTTAAATATATGGTTATATGTGTGTGCATATATGCTGTATATGTATGTGTGAGTATGTGTGTGTGTATATACACATACACTACCTAGAATCCTAAATTTGTGATTGTTTGATTGAATTTTATCTTAAAAGAAGTCAAATACAATAATTAAAAAGAAATGCGCAAATTCTTTGGTTAAACTGAAATTTTTGTTTTATTGCCTATGTTTAAGTGGGTTTAGAAATCTTACTATAATATGGATATATCAATGTCATGGTAATTCAAAATGAGCTTTAAGCTTTGTACCAAATACCAAAGTCTGGCTGAGAAAAGTGAGAAGGAAGGAGGGAAAAGACATCTTTATTTAGCAGTATGAAGCTGCTGGAATAAGCATCCTCCCTGCTAAGATTATACTGAAAATAAAGGAAATCTCAGACTGCTTATTTCCCTTGTACTCCTTGTAATCTTGTTGAGACTTCCTGTAAAAGCCAGTTATACCATTAAAAGTAAACCGACTTCACACTCACCAGATACTGCCAGACCAACAATTGCAGTCCTTTGGGAGGAAAAAAAATAGCATACATGCCCCTCATATTCTGTATTGGTTTGAGAGATCATGGGAAACACTAAGGATGGAGAAACAGACTTATGCCAGAGGCAAGGAAACTATTTAGAAACATGGTTACCATTTAGTAATTCCACTGAGAGGCAGAACTCATTAGCCAAGAGACTGGTTACACTAAAAAAATATGTTATTCATTAAACAAAGTACAGCATGAAAATAAAAGAGTTCCCTTTGATCGAGGTACTATTAACTACAGTTTTTAAATGCAAGATTTTTAATAACGTCTAGTAAAAAAGAAAGGCTAAAAATAGTTTTGAAAGTAGTAAGTAGCACATATATTTAGAATCTCAAGTGCTAGAAGGTCCTGTCTGCTTCTCAAATCAACAAGTATTTATTGAGTTCCTACTAGGTGTAAGACACTGTGCCTGCTAGGTCCTGTGGAGAAAACAAAGATATAGATAAAGAGATATATAAACATGTGTGTATATATACATACATGTATGTGTAAACACATAGCCCTTTGCTTTCAAGAACCTTGTAGTCTAGTTGGGAAGACAAATCACAAACATGAAGAAAATTAAGTTAAATTGCAAGAGCTAAATAATAAATATAAGAATACAGGAAATGTCACAAGAGCAGGCTTTTATACATGATAAAATAAGAAGATAAAATGAACATATGATGAAAATTGATGAACAATGAGTATTATGAGTTCAAAGTAGATGGAGAAATAACTGCAAGTTGGAGTGTTAGAAGAGGGAGTTGAGGTCCTTGAAGACAAGATAAGATTCATACAACCAAAAAAAGGGGGGGGGGTGGCTAGGTGGTGCAGTGAATAGAGCATGGGCCCTGGAGTCAGGAGGATCTGGGTTCAGATCCGGCCTCAGACACTTAATACAAAAAATAGCCATGTGACCTTGGGCAAGTCACTTAACCCCAATTGCCCTCAAAAAAAAAAAAAAAGGCAAAGAAAGGGGTAGAACTTCCTAGGTGGGAGAAAAGTGTCAGGCACAGAGGTAGAGAAGCACCGGGACTGGTGCATAAGAACAACCCAGAAGGCTAAGCTCTCTTCCTGTCATAATCAGCATCTACAAGCACCTGAGGGTCTCTCTATCTCCCTAGCTGTAAGCACATACTTGCCAGCCTCACAGAGTCACACTGAGTATGAAAGCAGGGAAGAAAACTAAGAGTCTCTGCTTTTGGTTCAGAGATTGCAAATGAATTCTACAGATTTGACTGTTGCTCTTACTGACATTTTTTTCCCCTTTCCCTATCTTTGCTGATTTCCTAAATCTTGGTGTTTGCTTGCTTATCTAAATTCAAGTTCCTGTCTGGTTGACCTTCCTGTTCTACCCAGTCTTTAAAGACTTTGGGGATGCCAAAGCTTGGCTTTCACATCTAGGTCTATAATCCTCACTTGCTTCTCCTAATTTTAATGGACTTACTTTGTCTTAAAGACTTTAATTGTTTAACCTGCCTAGGCTTATGGCAGCTGTCAAACTTCTCTTTAAATAAAGTCATGTTTGTCACTGACATTTTCATTGCTACATATGTCCCAATTTAACATGAGGAATGGATCAGTTTGACTCAGTGATTTGTGTGGACATGCATGATACTTCTAGAGGGACTGAGAAATCATTGCTAAAGATTATGAGCTCATGGGAAAAAATCGAAGATATTAGGAGGTAATATCTTTATCATGTTTGCCTACCAGAGGCAAGGAATACAGGGGAAGAGAGAAAAAAAGATACATTTGGGAAGTGAACAGCAAGTTATGAAGATGGTTTCTGAGAATGTACTTCGGATTTCTGGACCATGGCTAAAAATACAAAGATGACAGGCTCCTAGCCAGGGATGGAGTATAGCTAACAAAGGCTAGTAAAAATCTATTTGCATGGAAATTTGCAAATCTATTCAAATGGTCTTTAAACTGAAAAGAAGAGGTAGAAGCTACCTATGTTTAGTCACCAATCTAGATACATTGAATCTAGCTATAATATATGAATACTAAGTAATGAAAATACCTTGAAATTTTCAAGAGACAAAATCCAAGAAAAGGAGTCAATAATAAAAATCCATGGCATTAGATTTCTATATAAAAATGTGAAAAGTATGGATTTCAAGCAAGACAAGTAAGCAAGTGTGGTCAAATCTGACCTCGGTGGTAACACTGAAACTTGTTAGGATGAGACCTATGACTGGAATATTGCTCTGAAAGGATCTATCTTCCTCAGAAGAAATAGGATAGGTAAGGGTTTGAGGTTAGTGCTGGGGTGGGGGTGGAGAGGGGAGATTGGGGAGCTTCGAATTACGATGTCAACTAAGCAGATATAATTGAGGAAATAGAAGAACTAAAGGCAGAAGAACAGCTCACAAGATTAGAAGTGGAAGGTACCTTAGAAGTTGTTTAGTTTAACACTCATTTTACAGTTGAATAAACTGAGGCCCAGACAGGTTAGGTTACTTGCCCAAGGTGGCACAAATAATAAAAGATGAAGTTGAGGTTCATACCCAGGTACTATAAATCCAAATTCAATTCTTTTTCTATTGTACCATACTACTTCCACATCCATCATGGAAGACATTTGGATAAATAGATCTATGGAAGAAGAAAAAAAGGGATACTATTATCAAGTACAATACTCTCCAGAGTGTGTGGACGAAATGTAGAAATTAGATGAGGAATTCAGAAAATAGATCCCAAGCCTGACACAGAGGCATGATAGAAGATTTCAGTTTTCTGGTCTCTACAAGTTTTCCTTCCTTCCTTCCTTCCTTCCTTCCTTCCTTCCTTCCTTCCTTCCAACCTTCCTTCTTTCCTTTCTTCCTTCCTCCCTTCCTTCTTTCCTTCTCTCTCTCTCTCTATACATATACATATATATACACACATGTATATGTATAAATCTTGACAGTCAATGAAAATTTCAACATTTATAAAGTAGAGGAATCAACAGAGTGTGATATTATTCTAAATCTTAATTTCAGAAGAAAGAATGGATTCCTGGACAGAGAATTATGGGAGCCTTGGGAGAAAGTGATCATATGATCTTAGAATTTTAAATAGAGGAGGGGAAATTTGGGAATAGTCTGACGTGCCATATTTTGGAAAGGAACAGATTTGAAAGGATTCAGATAAGGATAAGCAGTATCTCACAGACCAAAATACTACAGGGAAAGTAATTTCCGAAGGAATGGAAAACTCTTAAGAATGAAATCATGAAAACACAAAAAAGAAGCAAGTCCAGTGAGGAAAGTTCAGGAAAGAAAGCCTGATGTGGATATACAAGAAATTCACCAATCAAATTAGATTCTGAAAGGAAACACAGAAGATGGAAGCAAGAACAGATAACTAAGGATAACTACGGAAGTTTTCAGAATTAACTGAGGCTGACAAGGACAGCTTACAATAACAAAAAGAAAGTTTTTTGTTGTTTTTATTTTTGCTTTTTGGAGGGCAATTGGGGTTAAGTAACTTGCCCAAGGTCACATGGCTAATTGTGTGTGTGTGTGTGTGTGTGTGTGTGTGTGTGTGTGTGTGAAGTGTCTGAGGCCGGATCGGAACTCAGGTCCTTCTGACTCAGGGGCCGGTGCTCTACTCGCTGCACCACCCAGCCACCCCAAAGAGAAAGTTTTTAAAAGCTGTATTGGTGGAAAGGATTAAAGGAATAGGACAGATGTTCAGGGTAGAGGAGAAGATATAACTGACAATGGAGAAAGAGACTGAACAAAAATGACTAACAGGAAGTTGATATCCAAGATAAATAGGAAACTTGCACCTAGCCAACCTTGATAAGTTCAAGACAATTAGCTCAGGCAGTGCGCATCCAAAGGTACTGAAGATGTGATCACTGATCCACTTTCAGTGATCTTTGAAAGGTGGTAGATAACAGATATGGCACAGATTTGGAAAAGGACACACTTTCTACTTTGCTCCTCACCTCAAACAAAGAGAATAGAGCCTCCAAACTATCAGTCAATGAACTTGACTTCCATTCCTAGCAAAATTCTAGAACATATTGTTAAAATAAGTAATATCTATAGTGCATAGAGATCTGACCTCAAAACCAGGATGACATGGTTGCAGCCCCACTTCCAACCTACTGGCTGTAAGACCCTAAGCAAGTCAGTTAACATCTCTGTGCTCTAAGCAACTCTCTAAGACTATCATTTGCAAAGAAAGTGATCTGCATTGATAGAGAGTGTTTCCTCAACCAGTAGTTCCCTGTACCAACAAAATCACAAGTTGACAACTAATGAACATCTACAAAAAAAAGGTGGTGATCATAATTAGCCAGTATGAGTTTTTCAAGAATAAGTAGAACTTCAGTCTACCCTTCTTTTCTTTTCCATTTTTTTTTGAGAGTTACTAGACTTAGATCAAGGGAATGCAAAGTCTCCTTTTATTCTTACAGAAAAGATGAAAAGATGTTTATTGGGTGATAATACAATTAGATGATCTGGAATTGACTTGAATGGCTTGACCTAAAATAGTCATTAATAATTCTGTGTTAGTTTGGAAGTTGGTTTCCAGTGGTACAGCCCAGGGATATGAGCTTGGCTATGTAGTATTTAACATCAGTGACTTAGATAAAGGCACAGATGGCATGCTTATCAAATTCTCAACCAAAAAAAATTTAATTAGGGCAAATGACAATCTTGTTAAATAAAATCTCCTAAATTATTCAAGTAAGGCCAAGGATTTAATATACATCAACATTCATTACTATAAAATCTGGCACTACTTTTGAGACTGAAATTACGTTTTCAGTATAGGAAGTTATCAGATTTGTCAGTCTATATTAACAGAAAGCATTTGTGTGCTATTACACCAAAATATTACCAACATATACATGTTCGTTCTGTGCAGTATGTTTTGAGCAGATCTTATAGTCTTCTTGATTTTAGTATCTATAGCCTAGTCTTTCTATTTATCCTAATAAGGACTCAAAATCTTAATCAGTTAATATGTGACATTTTACAACAGATTCTCATACACATCTAAAAACTGCTGGGTTTCTTGTGTACTTCATAAGAAGACAAAGCTGGAGTGTTAGCTAACATGATGGATGATTGATTGAGTCAGGATTCGGAAAGGTCTTGACAATCTAGAACATAGAACCAAATAGAGTAAGATGGAATTTAATAGGGATAAATTTAAGTCTTTCCTTTAGAATCCAAAAATCAGTTTCACAAGTACAAAATGAGGGAGGCGTGGCTAGACGGCAGTTTATCTGGGGAGGGAAAACAACAACTTGGACTTCTGCATGGACTTCAAGGGCAATATACAACTCTGCCTCACTTAAATCCAATTCACACACACAAGTTAAGATGTCACTCTGTGATGTCACTGACCTTCCTCAAGAATGAAGGATGAGCAACAACGTTAGCATTGTAGTATGATTGCCAAGAAAGCTAGTAAAATCTTGAATTAAACAACAAACAACAACAACAAAAACATGGTATCCAGGGCTAGGGTGCTGATAATCTGGCTCTGCTCTGCCCTACAAAGACGACATACCCAGTATAGTGTTTATTCCTGGCTGCTACACTTTAGGAAGGACTTTAATAAGCTTAAGGGCATCTAGAAGAAAGAGACCAGGATAATGAAGGGCCTTGAGTTTATGCCATATGAGAATGAATGGAAAGAACTAGGGATGTTTAGCCAAGAGATGGAAAGATTCAGGAGTTGGGAGACATAGTGTAAGAATTTGAAGAGTTTTCACACGGACAATGGAACACATTCCTTCTGCTTAACCACAAATGGCAAAACTAGGAGCAACGGATAGAAATTGAAAAGAAGCAAGTTTGAGTTGGATGTAAGAAAAAACTTCCCAATAATTAAAGTTAATCAATAGTGAAATGGGTTGCTTCAGGAAGCAGAGTACTCCCTCATTGGAAATCTTCAGATTAAAGCTTAATTAACCTGTGGTGCAGTGGATAAAACACCAGGCCGAGAGTCAGAAAGACATCATCCTGAGGTCAAATCTGGCCTCAGACACTTACCCAATGTGTAACCCTGGCCAATTAATTTAATACTGTTTGCCTCAGTTTCCTCATCTTTAAAATAAGCTGGAAAAGGAAATGACAAACCACTCCAGTATCTTTGCTAAGAAAACTCCAAATGAGGTCACAAATAGTCAGACACAACTGAACAACAATAGAAGGTTGTAAAAATAAATTTATTTCTGGGATGGTTTGGACTAATTATCTCTGGGGTACCTTCCCACTCTAAGATTCAACGGCTCTGAATATAGACAAGGACTCATAAGAGTGTAGTGAAAACTGGGGCTAGCAAAGCAGTTTGACTTCAGATTATTTTTTTTTTCAAATGCTTTATTAACTTCTGATTTACATCATGCATTTATGCCAGATTTTGAGTTACAAATTTTCTCCCCGTTTTTCCCCTACCCACCACCCCAAAATAGCAGTCCCACAGGATATCCCCTCCTCCAATCTGCTCTCTGCCATATTTTCTCCCATACCCTTAACTTTTCCAGTGGATCTCTATGCCCCAGTACCTGTATATCTTATTTTGCAATTACATGTAAAATAGTATTAATAATAGCATACACACACACACACACACACACACACACACACACACACACACACACATATATATTTGAGTATTTGATTTTAAAACTTTGAATTCCAGATTCATTCCCTTACTCCATTGTCACCAACCCTTACTGGGAAGATAAGCAGTTCAGTATAGGTTGTACATGTATATCTAATGCAAAACAATAACAGTAGATATATTGTAAAAGACTGACTATATTTCCCTCCCTCCTATCCCACCTCCCACTTGTTCTATTCTCTACTTTGATCCCATCCCTTTTCAAAAGTGGGTGCTTCCAACTTCCCTCCCCCCGATCCTGGCGTCCCTTCCATCATCTCCCCTCTCATCCCCTTCCCCCCCCTACTCTCCTGTAGGGTGAAATACCCTATTTAGTGTGTATGTCATTCCCTCCTCAAGCCAAATTCAATGGGAATAAGGTTGACCCATTCCCTTTTGCCTTTCTATACTTCCCTTCCATTGTAACCATTTTCCCTTGCCTCCTCTATATGAGATAGTTTACCCCATTCTGTCTCTCCCCATCTCCTCTCATTATATTTCTCTATCACCTCTTAATTTCACCTTTTAAGTATCATCCCCTCCTGTTAAATTGGTCCTGTGCCCTCTATCTATGTATACCTGTAAACATATATACATACATTCACATGTGTATTCATATGCCCATATACCCTCATATATAGACATATATATTTCTATTCTCTTCAACTACTGAGAAAAGTTTCATAAGTTACAATTATTGTTTTTCCATGTAGGAATGTTAATAGTTCAACTTTGATAAGTTTCTTATGATTTCTTTTCCCTATTTACCTTCTCATGCTTCTCTTGCTTCTTGTATCTGAATGTCAAATTTTCTATTCAACTCTGGTTTTTTCAGCAAGAATGCTTGAAAGTCCTCTATTCCACCGAATGACCATATTTTCCCCTGAAACATGATACTCAGTTTTGCTGGGTAGGTGATTCTTGGTTTTAATCCCAGCTCCTTTGACCTCTGGAATATCATATTCCAAGCCCTTTGATCCCTCAGTGTAGAAGCTGCCAGATCCTGGGTAATCCTGATTGTGTTTCCACAATATTCAAATTGTTTCTTCCTGGCTGCTTGTAACATTCTCCCCTTAATCTGGGAATTCCAGAACCTGGCTATAATATTCCTAGGAGTTTTCTTTTTGGGATCTTTCTCAGGACGTGATCTGTGGATTCTTTCAACCTCTATTTTGCCCTCTGGTTCTAAAACATCAGGGCAGTTTTCTTTGAGAACTTCTTGGAGGATGATTTCTAGGTTCTTACTTTGATCATGACTTTCAGGTATTCCAATAATTTTTAAATTATCTCTCCTGGATCTATTTTCCAGGTCATTGGTTTTTCCCATGAGATATTTCACATTGCTTCTATTCTTTCATTGTTTGGATCTGTTTAACAGCATCTTGATTTCCCATAAAGTCATTAGCTTCCATTTGCTCCAATCTAATTCTGAAGCAATGATTCTCCTCATTGAGCTTTTGAGATTCTTTTTCCATCTGGCAAATTCGACTTTTTAAGGAATTCTTCTCCTCATTGCCTTTTTGAGCCTCTTTTGCCATTTGAGTTAGTCTATTTTTTTAAGGTGTTATTTTCCTCAGTCAGGCTATTGACTCTCATTTCATAATTTTCTTGCATTGTTCTCATTTCTCTTCCCAATTTTTCCTCCACTTCTCTTATCTGCTTCTTAAGGTCCTCTATGGCCTGTAACCAGCCCGTATTTTCCTCTGAAGCTTTGGTGCAGTAGTTCTGACTTCACTGTCTTCCTCCTGTTCTGTGCTTTGCTCCTTTTTGTCCCCAAAATAGGAGTCTAATGTTGGAATCTTCTGTCTGCTTTGTTTCCTTTGCCTGGTCATGTCGCCCCTCAGTCACTTGACCCCTGGGCTTTTTGCCACAGTAGGATTCTGCCACCAGACAGGGGAGTTTTCATCCCAAATGCTGGGGTTTTCTCTCAGCTGCCGGAGGTATTAGATGGGTGCCCTCTCTGAGGTCTCCACATGCTCTGGCAAGCCGGACACACACCCTAGGACCTCCACCCTAGACTGCAATCCAGATCCAAGCAGGTTAAAGCAAGAGTGATTACCCCTCAGACTGATACTTGGTCCCCCTATACTCTGCAGGCCAGGAGCTGAAGCTGCCATGTAGCGCTGGCCGGCTGTGCTTGTGTCTCAGAGGCTTCTCGACCCAGAGGCAAAAGCCACGCACTTCCACTTACTGGGTCCCAAAGTCCAGGCTCACCGCCTGGGCTCAGCTCCCAGCGCACTGTGCTGGCCGATTCCTGCTGGCCTGCCGGGCTGTCCTCAGCGGAAGTTAGCTTCTCTGTGTCATTTTGTGGGTTCTGCAGCTCCAAAGTTTGTTTAGAGTCCCCCTTTTACATGGATTGGGGAAGGTGGAAGCTGGAGCAGTGGGGAGGTCCTGCTTCTACTCTGCCATCTTGACTCTGCCCCTTGACTTCAGATTATAGAGAGCTTTGAATACTAGATTAAAGACATCAAACTCCATCCCATAATCCAATAGCTTCCAATTTGTGGACCAAAGAACCCTGAAGATCATGGAATTTGCAAGGTTTTGTTGATTGTATGTTGTCATTTTGCTGTGCTACATAGCGCTAACAAAATATGCATCATGAATTAAAAAAAAAAACAGCCTATCATGTGGAGATCTGCCACATTTTTTTTGAGGGGGGGAAAGGCAAAGCAATTGGGGTTAGGTGACTTGCCCAAGGTCACGCAGCTAGTACGTGTATCAAGTGTATGAATCCAGATTTGAACTCGGGTCTTCCTGACTCCAGGGCTGGTGTTCCATTCACTGCACCACCTAGCTGCCCTTCTGTCATATTTTTGAAGTTAGAAAGGCAGTTGGTGGCTCAGTATGTGGCCCTAGAATCAGGAATACCTGTGCCTTGCACATGTGTAAACACTCAATAAATGCTTGTTGTCTGACTGACTGATCATTATGAGCATCACAATGCAGAATGACCAAACATCTCATGAAATAATATTTCTTGTTGCCTTTGGAAGTATAATAAAACTAATTCTGCCAACTCCAATATTTGTCTCTCCAGGAAGGACCGTTGCATCATCCTTCTATTTAGCAGTTACTTCCTTTAGTCTTCTGGCTCTATTTATAGCAATAATGTTTATATTAGTCTGATTAAGTTCCACTAGCATATCAACTCACTGGTCATTGGAAAAGATTCTCACTTTGAGCATGCTAATAGTTAATTTCATGTCTTTAGAATAATGGTATAAAATTATTATTCTTGGAAATTCTCCTTTTCCTGTATTTTGGCACCATCACCACAGAGGCAGAAACAAGATTGAGAGCTTTCATTCTTTTTTGTTTCATGAGTTGCCATGGTCAAAGAACTCATCACATGTTAGCTGACCTACTGGTGAGAAGTCTCTCTGTTCTAAAGTAGTCCGGTCCTCAAAAAGCAGCCCAAGTCTAAGGTTGAGACCCATATTCAGAGCCTTTCCAATGTTGTAGAACTTGGCAAAATTTGAGCTCCACTAGCATGACTTTCTAAACCCTAGATCCACACATCAGAGGAAAACTTTATGGAGGCAAATCAGGGTTATGAAACCTTCATACAGTACTAAAAATGACTATCCTGATGTTACCGACAAGGAAAAACACTATCATGACTTTCTTTGTAGGTAGTATTATCACAGAATCTACAGGAAATTGGTAGGGATATCTATTGTGATCCCCAGATGGAGAAATTTAGTGTCCAAATTTTTTCCAGTTCACAT
>NW_027186218.1:38582-60191 GCF_028583685.1 Petaurus breviceps papuanus | reverse complement strand
TTTTCTATCAGCAGGTCTGCTTGGTTTGGATGCAATATCATGCCCCTGTACCAGACCTTACCTTTTCTTCTCTTCCAGTTTGTTTCCCTTTTGTTTTTCTCCATTAATTTGTAACCTCTTTGAGGGTAGGGACTGTATTTCTTTTTCTTATAGTCAGCACCCCTTCACACAGAAACATCTCACAAGAATACTTGGCAATAGGCTTTTGTACCTGGAACAGCCAGGTGGCTCAGTGAGTAAGAGCACTGGCCCCAGAGTTGGGTAGACCTGGGATCAAATGCAGGCTCAGATACTTAGCACCACACCCAGAAATAACTGGCTGTGTAACCTTGAGCAAGTTACTTAACCCCAATTGCTTTAAAAAAAAATAGGCTTTTGTACCCACACACAAGCCTGCCAGGTTCAGTGAGCAGAATGTCCCTGATTAATTTACCTTTTCCAGGTTTCCAAGGCCCTCAGTATCAAGCAGTACTAAGGTATGGTCAGGTTTGCTGGGGTGAGGGACACACCACATCCAGATGCCCTTTGTGTGAGACTGCACAGTGGAGCCAAGGGAGAAGCCTATAAGGGAAGGGTGAGACATGAGGGCCCAGTGGAGGCAGGAAGCCCAGAGGCTTCAAGAGCCAAACTTCTAGGTCCTAAAGGGAGAAGATTGGAAGCTCCTCAGTGGGGAAAGAATAAGAAAAAGGATCATAACTAGCCTTTATCTATCACATTTTGTGAGTGTCCTCTCCTGCTGTCTTTATAGTAATGCTGGGAACTAGGTGTTTCTTTTATCTCCATTTCACAGAGAAGGAAACTGAGGCTGGGGGAGACAATGACTAGGCCTGGGTCACACAGCCAGTGAGCAGCTGAGGCAGCTTTCACACTCAGATCTTCCTGGTTCCCAGTCCCACATTATCCAACATCAGCAGCTAGGAACAGAGGGATGCATGCATTCAGTTCTCCCAGAGGACTGTGAGATTAGTCTGATGGGGTAAGATTTATGGTAAAGGTGGCAAACAATATCAGTGAGAGCTTCAGCTGTGCCTGAAGATGTCACCTTTCTCCCCACTATAGGCCACAGCCAAGGCTGCAGAAAATTTAGACCAACCCCAGACACCTGAGCTTAGAGAAGGAGGAGCAGCCCAGAGGAGAGCATGATGGGAGTGTTGGCAGAGAGCAAGGAAGGGCACAGGAGAGCTGTGGGACCCTGGGCAAGTCACTGAACCTCTGAGCCCCTCCTCCACCCAGTCCCCAGGAAACTTTCTAAGACCTGAAGTGACAGGGGAGGAGCTGCTCTCCATGAGAAGCACACACACACACACACACACCAGCAAAGAGATGAGTCCCTTGAACCAAGTCAGGTTCAGTTTCATTGTGATTCAGTCAGTTGAACATAAAAACAGTTCTTATATGAACTTGCAAAATCTTTCTCTAATGGAAGGACAAAAAAAAGAAAATGGCTTTTATTAAATGCCTACTACATGCCAGACACAGCACTAAGCACATCTCAAATTTGTGAACTTCTCATTTGATCCTCACACCAACATTGATCCATAGATATTATTATTGTACCCATTTTAAGGTTGAGAAAACTGAGACAAACTCAGATCAAGTCACTTGTTCAGACTCACATGGCTAGCCTATGTCTTAGTGTCCAGAATTGGTCTTACATCTTCCTGTCTTTAGGTCTAGCATTCAATCCACTTTTTGGACTTGTCAAGAATGCCCACGGACCCTACATCTACACAAATAGACTACTTTTTCTTGATTTGTTTATAAGCCAAAATGAAAATTATCTCTTACCTCATTACTTTATTTTTTGGTATGCTTTAGTTCACTGCTACTTATTTTATTAGTATTATTTGTTATATTTTGAAATGTTTTTGTTTGAAGTCTGTATTTAAACTCATTGGACCAGATTTTCTTGGACATTTGCCAACAGCACAGTAGGAGTGAGCCTAGGAGTACCTCGTATACATACATACATACATATATATATATATATATATAAGATTGATATGTGTGTAAACCACCAGAAGTACCCAGCTATTTTTTGTTTAACCCCTTACAAAGGAATGCTGGTGTCGAATGCCTACTCACTGTGTGGAAGAACCACTGAAAGGTTTTTACATACATCGTGAGACCTTCTAGTTGAATGTGAAGTACTGGGAGAGATTTCAAGAGACAAAACAATGCAATTCGTGCTCTAGCAGAGATCCCTGACAGTGGGGAAATTTGTCAGATTTCCAGAGAGAAATCCAGGAAGTGGAAAGCGAGCTGGGATGGTCCTTGATCAAGGGTTACATATATATGTCTTACTTCATACATAGAATCTTCGAACCAGGATTTTTTCTTAATTCAGAATGAAATGAGGAGACCAATCATCCCCGCTAACACCATCAACAATTATTGACCAATGGCCACATTTGGGCAAGTAAACCCATCATGCCAGTGAACAACAGCATGACCCAGACCATCAGTTCTCCTGCCATTCTGGCCAGAAAGTCTAAACTCCAGGAATGCTACTCTCACTCTGTAGAAAACAGGCTCTCCATTCTTACTGCTACTAAGAAAACTGCTGCCTCTCACAGGCCTGGAAATACTTGTTCAATGAATTTGTTAGGCATCCTGAGCAGAAGTCAAAATATGCCAGGAGGATCAGTTCATCACCTCCATTTTGATCATCCCCTCCCCTCAGACATTGATGGAGATGACTCAGATCTCTCAGATCCCAAAACCACTAAGAGGAAGCTCACCCTCAGCTTTTAACCTAAATGAACAGAATTGCTCCCAGCCTGGCCCCTGAAGCCATCATTCTGGGGAATATCTCCTTTAGGGAAAGTTTTAATCATTCCTACCAACACTGCAACCAGTAGTTAAACAATTGTCACTTATTTGCAGCAAGTAAACCTGGGAGCCTTGAAAACAACAGCATCCCCTTCAATCTCTGAATCCAGCCTACCCTAGGCAGCCACAGTCTGGGGGAACAACCTCTTAGATCTGGCTACTGACTCTTCAAGTACTGAAGACCCCATTTCTACAGCAGCCACAGCAATTGAAGACCCACAAAATAATGTTCTTATCATCCAAATCCTTGGAACTGGCCAAAGGTTCTGCATGCATGGTTTTGATCAATGCAAAAGATAAAAAAGAAGATGCATTATTCCCTGATTTCCTTCTGAACCTTAGGACCAATGAGCTCTTATACATGACTTGAAACTTAAAACTTCCCTGTGTGTTAAATCATCATTAGACTTTGAACTTCTTGAGAGTTGGGGCTATCTTGATTTGGTATTGGCATCATCAATGGCATTGAATACTTAATAAATGCCTTCATAGATTGAGGAGAAGAAAGGGAGATAAGGAAATTCTAAAGGTAAAGTTGTTAATATTGTTCAGGACTCCCTTTGCATCAAATTATGTCAATTTCCAATACATTTCAGTGCACAAGCCACAATGGGCAGAAAACTCTCATTTGAGAGCAATAGGACCTGGGTTCTAATCTTGCCTCTGTTGCTTACTATCTGTGTAACACTGGGCAAATCACTCTGCTTCTCTGAGAGTGTGTAGGGGTGTTCTGGGAGGACAAGCCCCTCTTGTGGCAGGGCTTGCTGACACATTTCCAGGGCTGCTCCTCCATCTTTGGTATCCACCTGCCACCCAATTCTCACCTGTGGCTCCAAAAAGCCTTTGAATGCGCAACAGTCACATTCAAGTGAAACCCTCTCAGCTGTCAGATTAAACCAGGAGCAGGGTGACTGAGAAGCCTCAGATCTGTCAGGAAGTTAAGAGGATGTCTACTCCAGGTATGTGGGACTTTCCAGGAGGAATAGGTGAAGGAAAACAATGTGTTCCAGTGGCCATGAAGGCAGCTGAAGCTGGTGCTGTGTAGCTTGGTCAGACATCAGAGACACCAAGGTCAGCCAGTGCACCCCAGCCCATTGCCAGTCATCCTGAATTTTATCTCACCACTGGACACAAATGATTCTGGAATAGATAGTGAGGGTGATGATTTTATGCAACTCTGCCTCACTTCAGTCCAATTCATGCCCAAATCAAGAATTCACTGAATGATATCATTGGTCCCCTTCAAAAATGAAGGATGTAAAGCAAACAATAAAATAGTGGGAGGTTGAATTAGATATCCTCTATGGTCCCTCCTAGGTCTGTGCTGATGATCCAATAGGAACAATCAGTATGATGAAAACGTTTCAGCTTCTGATCTGGCTGCTCTGATCAATCACAGGGATAACTGACAACCACATTCTCAGACCAGCATAATGCATAGTAGAGGCAACAATCTTGAAAAGACTCATAGCTAGCAATAGGTAAGACAGACAGCCATTAGGAGACAAGCAGCCAAGGGGCAGCAATCGGGGACAGGACACTTGTTTTTAAGTAAATTCCCACATTTTTTATGCTAGAGCATTTGGGTCTACAAGTCATGAAAATATTTGTTGTGGGGTATTTTCATTCCTAAGCATTACAGTGTAAAATCTAGGTCTTTGCTGGACACTCCAGCATCTGACTCAGTCTCTTCTGCCTGGAATGCTCCCCTCCTCATCTCTGCCTTTTGGCTTCCCTGTTTTCCTTTAATTCTCAGTAAACTTAAGTGAGAAACTTCTTGATCCCTTCAATGCTAGTGCCTTTCCTATAATGATCATCTCCAATGTATCTTATGTAGATCTCATTTGTACACAGTTCTTTCCATGTTGTTTCCCCTTTAGACTGTGAATTCCTTGAGTGCAGGGATTGAATTTTCCTTTATTTGTCTCCTTAGAACTTAGCAGTGTTTATTTATTTATTTTTTGCTTATTTTTGGAGGGCAATTGGGGTTAAGTGATTTGCCCAAAGTCACACAGCTAGTTTTTGTGTTGTGTCTGAGGCCATATTTGAACTCAGATTCTCCTGACTCCAGGGCCAGTGTTCTATTCATTGAGCCACATAGCCACCCCACTTAGCAATGTTTCTGGTACATAGTAGGCACTGAATAAATACTTGTTGACTGACTGGGAGGCAACAGTCAACCTGGGGCCAACTTTTAATCCTTACTTAGGTCTCAGGCTTGCCTTGTAGCAATTCTAATCCTGTGGCAGAATATCTTCCAAAATTATATTCCTAGTGGCCAGGCCCCCACTCACCTGTGTTCTTTCCTGCCAGCCTGTTCATCAGGTAGGATTTTCCAGTACGGTACAGGCCAACAATAGCCACCACCATGACTGGCTTGGTAATAGAAGTGAGAATCTGTAGGGCTTGCTGGTTTACTGTCAGCTCTTCATTCTTATTTTCTACCAGACATATGGGGGCCTCCATGGGCACTGCTGATGCCATGGTCACCTGTAAAGGCAGAGGAGTCCCTTAGAAATCAAGACACAGAATTCACACAGTCTCATTTTAGACTGCCTAGGAGAGTCAAATATTGGTGATAGCAAAAGATGATGCTCTGTGCTTGTGGAATTCTCTTTTTAGGAACAGAGAAGTGACAGATGATGATGATGATGACCATAATAACAATTACCTTTATCTAGTGCTTTAAGAGTCACAAAGCACTCTACAAATATTTTCTTACCCTCGTAAGGAGCCTGGAAGGTAAGAGCAAGAATTATTTCCATCTTTCAGATGAGAAAACTGAGGCAGACAGTTTCTGGTTTTAAACACCAGGCTTCCCGACTCCCTGCCCAGCACTCTCTTCTCTGCACCAGTGAACTGCCTTGGTAATCTCGTCATTCTTGATCCCTAGGACTGTCACCTAGGAAAATATTCCTAGTCTTTGAAAGTCCCAGCCTGCAAGCTTCTGCCTGACATAATAATCATGTCCATCTGCATTATGTTGTTCCAGGGCAAAGTGGCCATGAGTTTGTGTGACAGAGGGATTACATGGGACAGTGTCTGGGGCAAATTCTTTGAAGACATTTTTTTTTTTTTTTGGTTTATAATACTATTCTTTTTTTTTTTTCCTTTGTGACTTTTGGGGGGATTTCTGTACATCCCTGCCTTTCCCCACCCCACCCTCAACTTTCTGATTACTGCTTCTATGTTTATTTCCTGACTCCTCCTTTTTTCTCTGAGTCTCTGGACACCGGGGTGCTCTTTGGTTTGCCTGTGGCATAGCACTCTAATTACTGACAGCATTCCAAGGGGATAGAAAGTTGGCTTGGAACTTAAGAAGACATAAATTAAATGCTGTCTCTGACACAACCTGATTGTATAACCCTAGGCAAGTCGTATAACCTGCAAATGGTCCATGGATCTCTCTAACACTTTAAATTACATAACAGTTGTATGCCCATATTGGTAGAGGGTGCTACATTCCTAGGAGATTACTACACCAAAGAAACTTTAGGTCCAGACCAAATAAATTCATTGATGAAGGGCATTGCTTTTCAGATAGAGAACAGGGACCCCAGATTCTATCCTTATGACAGGAATCCAGAACTAGCCCCTTAGTGGCTGCTCAGACCATGAGTGAGACTGACCACCTTCAGTTCCTCCCTGGGAGGACTCTCGGGTTCTAGAAGGATACAGGCAGACCCCAGGCCCCAAGCCTCAGCTGAAGCTAATCCTTATAGAAATAGTTTGTAAAGAACTTTATACTCCTGTCTGGGAGCCAGGATATGTGGCCAGGAGTGCAAACAGTACCCTTCCCTTCCTCTCAGGGTCACTAGTGATGCTTTTGCCCTGGTTTATAGATATTTTTCCTGGGTTTCTGGTTCAATGTAGATGAACTTGTGGATTTTTACTTCTGGGAACATCCCAGAGCCTGAACCAAGGCTGCCTTCACTGTGTCATACCTGGAGGGCAGGCTACCCCCTGTATCAACCCTGACTTCATAAGACATAGCGCCCTTTAGATAATGTGGAGCAGTGCAAGGAGACTTTCCCCATTTCTCTATGTTTTGATAAGGCTAGCACCTGGATATTCCCAGTTAGGAAAGGACAGGAAAAGTAACATGATATGTCATCTCCTAACATGGGTCTTGTTGAGGCCATGTGGCCAGTTGGCTATAGGGCTGGCCATGGAGTCAGGGGGAGCTGGGCTCCCATCCTGTCGGCCACATCCCAACTGGGTCACCATGGACTGAAAGTCTCTGCCCCTCAGCTTCCTCATCTGTGCAATGGGCACAATAGCAAAGTCCCTGCTTCACTGGGCTGTTGTGTGACTTAAATGGGAATTTTTCTAAAGCACTTAGTGAACCTTACAGGGTAATTCATGTGCCAGCTAGTGTTACTCCTCTTTGTGCTTTTCCAACTCATGTTTTTAAGGTTTAGCTTGGACTGCTCCTAAATAAATTAGCTCAATCTACTCTCTGCGCCTTTACTTTTCTCGTTGTGGTACCGTGTTTCCCCGATAATAAGACCTATCCTGAAAATAAGCCCTCCCCTTACTGTGTAAGATTCCTCTAAAATAAGCCCTCCCCTGAAAATAAGCCCTATTGAGACTGTTACTGTAGTGAAGGTGATCCCCTGCGCTACACGCTACATTACAGTACCCTCTGTATGCACCGTTCCCCCCCCCCGGGTGAAATGCACGCCGCGCTCCGAGCTGCACTACAAGCAGGTTACCTGGACAAGACATATTCATTTAAAGAGAGCTATATTGCTGGACATGACAGATTGGGTTCACTTCTTCTGAAGGAAATGGAGGCGCAAGACATCCAGGACGGAATTCAGGGTATGGACACTTATGACGATGTTGTTGAAGAAGATGACATGATCATTATTGAATAAAAGTACATTTTTTTGTTCACATTTACCTGTTTATTAAAATTGCTGTCAATGTTTATTAAAATAAGCCCTCCCCTGAAAATAAGCCCTCTGGTGCTTTCCTCTCCAAAAAATTTAATAAGACAGTGTCTTATTATCGGGGAAACACGGTAGTAGTGAGCACTGGCCGGCAATAGATGATCCACTGGAGAAGGAAATTGTAAACCAGTCTAGTACCTTTGCCAAGGAAACCCTATAGACACCTGGTCTCTGAGGTCATGAGGAGTCTGACACAAATGTATGACTCAATAATAACTCTTTCTCAGCCAGCAATTACCCCGTGTAGAATTCCACCTTTGTTGGAACCAAGTCCTGCAGTCCTCCAGCCTTCTCCTAGCAGCCGGCTCAATAGCAGTGAGCCCACGAAGCCTAAGGGGACTCAGAGCAAGGGCTGTCCCTGCCACCCATGGCCCAGGCTCCACCTAGGAAGGCACAGGGTCATCCTCAGAGTGGTCCATCCAGCACTGGGGGTAAAGAGGGTGTGTTGCACTCCCCCTGCACCTGTCTGCAGGCTGACAGCTACAGCCCCTCCAGAGCATTCAGGGAACTCACACTGCCCTGCTTCTGAGCAGTGCAAGTCCAGGGGCCTTTGTAAACTTTATAGATCTGTCTTCTCCCAGCAAAAGCAAATGCCCCTGCCACTGAGACTGCCTAAGTGACAGAGGAGCAGGCCCTATGTGCTTGAAATTCAGTTCTGGTGTGGTTTCCATTCTACTAGGCTGAGAATCATCGATTCCACATCCATAGGAAACCCCAAGAAATCATGTGATCCCATCCCCTGCCTGTACACACATATCATTTCATCTTCACTTTTGCTGATGAGAAAACTGTGGCTCACAGATGTTAAAGGATTTAGCTGGGATCAGACAACTAGAAGAGACAGGGCTAGGACCAGAAACAAGCTCTCCTATATCATGGCTACATCCTTGTCCTGTTCTGTCTTCTAAGGAATGGCACCTGTGGAATGGGCCTGTCAATGTCAGCACTTCCAACTGCCTTAAGGGGGATGAATTATAATGTCTCTAGAACTCAAAGCCAGGGGCCAGTGTCAGACTTCTGAATAAGAAGCTAAGGCCAGAGGAAGCTGTTTGGATAAATCAGTGCCAACCAGACATGTATTATTCAAGCTGTCCCTGTGTCTCTTCTTACTGGGTTTTAATCCTGAGACAAACTTTCACACTCCAGAGAAAAGATGCAAGGAAGGTAAGAGAAAACTTAGAAATAACCCTTACCTTTTTCAGGAGGCTTCAGGTGAAATGCTTCAGAATGTTCTCACAAGTTTCCTCTTTCTCTCAGCTCTTCCCTTATTTGCACTTCCTTCTTCTCTCCTTTCTTTGTTGCTTCTCAAAATGCTGCTATTATTTATGCCCAAAGGAAAGGGTGGGAGGGACAAGGGAAATTGAAACCAAAAGCAAATTTTTCTGTTCTTAATTTCCAACATTTTGAATGGGAGCCTAAAGTGTATGTCTGGGTGCTTTGTTTGAGAAATGCACAAATGTCTGATTACTCACCACATGTGAGAACTTCAAGTAAAACATTTTCTAATGCCAGCCTCAAAAATAGCCTACCTGACCTTTGTACTTCCAAGGATAAACAGAGAGCCCTAGGCCTCACAGGGCAAATTCTTGAGGCAGATGACCTCATGCTGGTATTAAATGACTGTTGGCATTAAAGGAGTCTTAACATATCAAAACCTCTTACGGCTGGCATTTATTTTAATGTCATGTATAGCAGACAAAGGCAGATATGTGGCACAGTGGATAGAGTGCCGGGTTTAGAGTCAGGGAGACTGATTTTTTTAAGTTCAAATATGACCATATTTGCTAGCTGCATGACCCAGGCCAAGTCTCCTAATCCTGCTTGCCTCAATTTCATCATCTGTAAAATGAGCTGAAGAATGAAATGGCAAATCACTTCAGTGCCTTTGCCCAGAAAATCCCAAAGGGAGTCACAAAGAGCCAGACACAACCAAAACAAGCAGACAATAATAATAAATCACAAGGAAAACCAGAGATATTTAAAGCAAGGATTTCTTCTGCATTGCATTTTTTCCTCTTATATTAGTTGTATTGATTTTTTTTATGTGCAAAAGCATTTCAGTTTCAGACAGTCAAATTGTTTCTTTTACCCTTCATAATTACTGTGTCCCTTCATTGGCTAAGAATTTTTCTATAGACATGACTGTGAAAGGTCCTGCCATGGTTGACTTCCAGTGTTTTATTCTTACTCATACCCCTTTTTTTTCCCTTTTTTCTTTTTGGAGGGGGAAAGGTAGGGCAATTGGGGTTAAGTAACTTGCCCAAGGTCACAGGCCTAGTTTTTATGTTAAGTGTTTGAAGCCATATTTGAACTCAGCTCCTCCTGACTCCAGGTCCGATGCTCTATTCACTGTGCCACCTAGCCGCCCTTAGTCATATCTACTTTTAATTTATTGTAGAATAAAATGTAAGTTATTGTATTTTCTCAAAAACTTTTTCTGCATCTGTTGAAATAATCACATGATTTCTAGTTAATTTTGGTATTGATATGGTCAATTATGCTGGTAGTTTTTCTTATATTGGACCAGCCCTGCATTACTGCTATAAATTCTGCCTGGCCATAGTGTGTTATCCTGGAGATAAGTTGCTGTAATCTCTATACTAAAATTTTATTTAAAAATTTTCATCAATATTACTTAGGGTGATTGGTCTATAATTTTCTTTCTCTGTTTTGGCTCTTCCTGGTTTAGGTATCAGCACCATATTTGTATCATAACAAGAATTTGGTAGGACTTCTTTGCCTGTTTTCCCAAATAGTTTACATAGTATTGGAAATAATTGTTCTTTAAATGTTTCATAGAATTCACTTGGCGATTCATCTGGCCTTGGCAATTTTTTCTTAGGAAGTCCATTGATGGCTTACTCAATTTCTTCTTCTGAAATGGGGGGAAGTATTTTGTTTCCTCTTCTGTTACTCTGGGCAATTCAGATTTTTGTAAATATTCATCCATTTCTCCAGAATTATCAGATTCATTGGCACATACTTGGGCAAAATAGCTTCTAATCATTATTTTAATTTCCTCTTCATTGGTATTGAATTTGCAGTTTTCATTTTTGGTTTTCTTCTTTCTTTTTAATCAAATTAACCAAAGATTTATCCATTTTATTGTTTTTTTTTCATAAAAGCAGCTCTTAGCTTTATTATTTTTATAGTTTTCTTACTTTCAATTTTATCAATTTCAAATTTTGTTTTCAGAATGTCTAATGTGTTATTTAACTGGGGATTTTTAATTTGTTCTTTTGTTAGCCTTTTCAGTTGCATGCTCAGTTAATTAATCTTATCTTTTTCTATATTATTCATGTAAGCATTTAGAGATATAAAATTTCCCTTAAGAACCATTCCAGTAAGCTGATTCTGCATCCCATAGTTTTTCCTATGTTGTCTCATTATTGTCATTCTCTTGGATGAAGTTTTTGATTGTTTCTATGATTTGTTGTTTGACCCACTCTTTCCTTGGGATTAGATTGTTTAGTTTCCAGTTAATTTTTACTCTATCATTCCATGGCTCTTTATTACATGCAATTTTATTACATGTAATTAATGATCTAAAAAGGATGCATTTAATATTTCTGCCTTTCTGCATCAGGTTGTGATTTTATGCCCTAGTATATGGTCAATTTTTGTGTAGGTGCTATATACCACTGACAGAAATATATGTTCCTTTCTATCCCTATTCAATTTTCTCCAGAGGTATATACCATATCTAACTTTTCAAAGATTTTAGTCACCTCCTTAACTTTTTTTTACTTTATTTTGTGGTTAGATTTATCTAGTTCTCAGAGGGGGAGGTTGAGGTCCCCCACTAGTATTGTTTTGCTCTCTATATCTTCCTGTAACTAATTTAACTTCTCTAAAAATTTTGATGCTATATCTCTTGATACATATACATTTACTATTGATATGGGCACACATCTTTCACCTCCTCACATAGTCAGCTGTTCAGCCTCTATCTCCACACTGATCAGAAGCACTTAAACTGAACTCCTGGTATGACAACGTAACTGCAAATGCAGGTATAATAACCTATTGCAGCCAGCACTGATTTGTTGATATTCCTCAAAGTGGGGAAGGAGATCATTTACATAGTACCTTATAAACAGAATGAAAAGATAACTAAAGAAAAGCAACATGGGAAAGCATGACAGCAGCAAACATGTTGTTGACTGTGCTTTAACCTACCATATGTAATGTTCCTTCTCTTTTTTCTCGTGTCCTTATCCAGTTTCTGTTATATGATATTTGTTTTCTTTTTTGTCTTTATTAATTTGTTTGTTTACTTTTAGTTTACAAGATTCAGTTCCACAATCCCTTGAGTTTCAAATTTTTCCCCTCCCACTCCCCACCCCCATGACAGCATGTAATCAAGTATAGGGTCTGCAAATACTTTTACATTAGACATTAGTCAGGTTGTAAAGGATTGTAACCAATGGAATGAGCAATGAGAAAGGGGAAACAAACCCAAACAAGAAAAAGAAAGAGAGCAGGTAGTTTGCTTCTGTATGATATTTGTTTTCAAATAGGTGAGAGGTTGTCATGGTGTAACGGGAATGTAAATTTTTAAGATCTTCCCTGCCCCTAGGCTAAAGTGCACCTGGAGCCTGGGGTGGGAGGCTTGTTTTTCAGTAGATACTTTTTGATTGGCCAGTGGGTCAATAAGGTTGTTACATTCTCTGAGCCAGGAGAAGGCTATATAAGTCCTGATGTGTAGCTTTGTTTTGGGGGCTCACTTTGAGAAGTGTTCTGTGATTTGATATGGATTCTGGGAAGCCATTGTCCACCCCCACCCCCCCGGGCTTTGAAAAACCCAGATGTTGAAACCCAGATGTTGATTGGATATGGATGTAATTGCTGGACAGTTTGGAAAGCTGTCTACTTGATCTGTTTCTGTCTTGATAATTATGCCTGTGTACTTTGAAGTTCGGGGTGCTGACGTCTTTCCCCTGAACTAGGTAAATGATACACATCTGACTGATTAAAGTAAGCTTGTTAACCCATTTTGAGTTGCTTTCCTTTATCAAAGCAGATCTAAGAACCTGTATTAGCAGCAAACCCTGTGGACGCTTGGGGTGTTTGCTGCCACACATTGGAAAGAGAGGATTAGACTAGGTGAGGTCATTCACAGGGAGCAAAGCTAGATGACATTTCCAGGGAAAGCTCCTGCTCCTGCTAAGAAAAGACCTCTGAACAAAGAGGGCTGACCAAAAATGGAATGAGATACCTTACCTATGAAGAAAGTGAATTCTCCATCCTTGGTGGGCTTTGAGCTGATGCTGAATGGCACTTCTATTGGATATTGTCAAAAAAGGCAAATTCTTGGGGCTTGGGTTTGACAGATGCTTTCTGAGATACATTTAAGCATACAACTGTATAATTCTCTTATTTTTCTAGTAAGCTGATTCGCTTGTTCATTGACCCAAGGATAAACATTTCTCATTTAATGACTTTGTAGCTGTGATTGAGGGAGATGATGAAGCTCTTATCTCCATGATATAATACAGCCATGACTTGAGTGATGGTGATGAAGTTGGGCCTGCAAATTCTGGGTCTGGAGTAGTTGTTTAACAATAGCCCTCCTTTGCTATTTCTCGAATAATTGTGCTTGTTGCTGCAGAGAAATGAGAACAAAAAGGCATCCAATAGGTCAAGTGTAGGTGAAATCAGAGGTGCACCTCTCTTAGCTTTGGCAACACAATTTAATGAAAAGAAGCACTGCTACTATGTTCTAGGCAGTGGGATACAAAGATAAAAACAGGAAAAGTCCCTACTTTCAGGGAGGTCACATTCTGCTGGGTTTCTTAGTGATTGTTAGCCTTAAGTTCTAGATACTTAATAACTTTCTTCATTGAATATATGAACATACAATATACTTGGCTGAGCTCTGTGGAGGATACCAAGGAACATAAAATACCATCTTTACCTTGGGGGAGTTTACAATCTAGTTAGGGAAACAACATGACCACATATAAAGAAAACTAACAGTACAAGGTAGTATATCTAATTGTTGAAGAAGTGGTACAGAGAGGCATGCTACAAGTTTAGAAAAATAGAATAACCCTTTGAATGCTCTCAATTTTCACTTCCCTTTCTTCCCTCCTTCCCTTCTTCTCTAACTTCTTCTTTCCTCCCTCCCTCCCTTCTTTCCTTCTCTTTCTCCTTTGCTACCTCCCTTCCTTTTTTCCCTTCCCTCTTTCTTTTCTCCCTACTTTCCTGCCTTTTTCTCTTTCTTCCTTTTCCCCCTCCTTCCCACCCTCCTTCCTTAATTCCTCTCTCCCTTCCCTTTCCTCCTTCCTGCACTTCCATTCTTCCTTCTCTTCTTCCTTCCTTTCTTCCTTCCTCTCTTTCTTCTCTACTTCCTTCACTTCTTCCTTCCTTTTCTTCCTCCTTTTCCTTTATGTATTTCCCCCCTTATCTTCAGAGGCTGACATGGTGACTGTACAGAGTAGATGCTTAATAAATGTTTGCAAAATGAATTAATAAAAAGAGATAGGAAATGTTGTCCTGGACTATATTACTGTTCCTTTAGGGTAAAAATTTTCACTATTCAAGGGCTGTCAGTGCATGGTCTCTATTTATTTAAGTCATTAAGGGGAATGGGGAAGAGGACAGATGTTGAAATGGGGACAATGTAATACCTGTAGTCTCCTAGCCTTCTCTCTCTCTTGCTCTGCTAACAGTTGTCTGCTCTGGGCTTCCATATTTGCTGCCATTTGCCTTGGTTGCTCTTGCTGTCTCTTTTCATTTTACAGCTTTATTTGTTCCTGCTTCCTTTGCTGTATTTCCAACTCTCCTGCCACAGCTGCTGCAGCTCTTGTTTTCCTCTGGTGAGAAGAAAGAAGAATTATAAAAATTTAACTAGAAGTAGAATGGGAATCTAGGTGGTGTAGCAGATAGAGACCCAAGCCTGGAGTCAGGAAGACCTGAGTTCAAATCCAACTTCAGACCCTTACTAGCTGTGTGACTATAGGCAAGTTTCTTACCTCTTTTTGCCTCAATTTCCTCATCTGTACAATGAGTTGGAGAAGGAAATGGAAAACCACTGCAATATCTTTGCCTTGAAAATCCCAAATGGAGTGACAATGAGTGGGACATGACTAAAACGACTGAACAAGGACAACCAGAGGTAGTAGGCTGCTTACCTGCTTACTTCCCCAGCCTTTTACTCACCTGTTTAGTATTGGTTTTACTTCATAGAACACAATTATTGGATCTCTTCACTAGAGTAACTAGTACTTGTTTAGAGAGAGAGAAATATTTAGGAAGCAAAAAAAGGAGTCTTTGTTGAACTTTGTTTCCTTTTCTGCATTTAGCTTTAAAGATTTTATACTCTGATATGTGGTCTTTTTTTTTTTTTTTGGTAAAGGTACCATGTACTCATGAGAAAGATATTTCTTTCTATTTCTTTTCAGTCCTCTCCAGATTTCTATCATATCTCACTTATCTGTGATTCTATTCAGCTCCTTCACTTCTTTCTCATTTATTTTTGGTTAAATTTATCTAGTTCAGTTAGAGAGAGGTTGAAGTTCCCTTCTGTTATAGTGTTGCTATCTGTTTTGGATGCTATAGCATTTGGTGCATATATATTTGGTATTGATATTATTTCATTATCTATGGTAACATTTATCTTACTGTAGTTTCCCTGTTTATGTTTTCTAATTAAATCTCTTTTAGCTTTAACTTTGTCTGAGATCATGATTGCTATATCTGCTTTTTTTGCATCAGCTGAAGCATAATAAATTCTACTCCAACTCTTCACTTTTATTCTATTCATATCTCTCATTTAAATTTTTTAAAATTAATTAATTTATTTACTTTTTGTTCACAGTATTCAGTTCCACAATCCCTTGAGTTTCAAATTTTTTTCCCCCTTGCTCTCCTCTCCCCCCCCACCTGGTGGCATGTAATCAAATATAGGATCTACAAATACTTTCACATTAAACATTAATCAGGTTGTAAAGAAGAATTGTAGCCAATGGAATGAACAATGGGAAAGAGGAAACAAAACAATATAAGTAAAAGAAAGAGAGCAAGTAGTTTTCTTCAGTTTGCATTCAGACTCTGTAGTTTTTTCTCTGGATGTGAATATCTCTTTCCATCATGAGTCATTCAGTCATTCATTAGCACTTAGTTAGCACTTACATTGCTGAGAGTAGCCTAGTCTATGAAAGTTAGTTGTCACACATATGTTGTGTCTATAATTATGCACAAATTTCACCTGATTCTGCTCTTCTCACTCCCCATCAGTTTATACAAGTCTTTCCAGGTTATTATGAAGCCTATCTGCCCCTCATTAGTTAGAGCACAGTAGTATTCCATTATATGTATATACCACAACTTGTTCAGCCATTAACCAATTGATGGGCATCCCCTTGATTTCCAATTCTTTGCAATAAAAAAAAGAGCTGCTATAAATATTTTTGTATATACAGGTCCTCTTCCAACTTCTATGATCTCTTTGGGATATAAAACTAGAAGCAGTATTGCTGGGTCAAAGGGTATGCACTTATTTATAGCCTTTTGGGCATAGTTCCAGATTGCTCTCTAGAATGATTGAATCAGTTCACAACTCCACCAGCAATGCATCAGTGTTCCAATTTTTCCATGTCCTCTCCAGCATTTATCATTTTCCTGTTTTGTCATCTTAGCCAATCTGACTGGTGAGATGTGGTACCTCAGAGTTGTTTTGATTTGCATTTCTCTAATCAATAGTGATTTAGAGCATTTTTCATATGTTTATAGATATCTTTAATTTCTTCCTTTGAAAATTCCCTGTTCATATCCTTTGACCATTTATCAATTGGGAAATGACTTATATTCTTACAGGTTTGACTCAATTCTCTTTGTTTTAGAAATGAGGCTTTTATCAGAGACACTGGTTGTAAAAGTTCTTTCCCAATTTTCTACTTCCTTCTTAATCTTGTTTATACTGGCTTTATTCGTACAGAAACTTTTCAATTTAATATAATCAAAATAATCCATTTTGTATTTTATAATGCTCTTAATGCTTGTTTGGTCATATAATTTCCCTCCTCCATAAATCTGACAGATAAACTATTCCTTGCTCTCCCAGATTGCTCACAGTATCACCCTTTATACTTAGATAATCTAGACTTGATTTTGGTATTTGTTGTTAGATATTGATCTATGCCCACTTTCTGCTATACTGTCTTCCCATTTTCCCAGCAGGTTTTGTCAAAAAGTGAGTTCTTATCCCCAAAACTGGGGTGTTTGGGTTTATCAAACAGCAGATTACTATAGTCATTGATTGCTGAGTCACATGTCCTCAGTCTATTCCATTGATCCACAACTCTATTCCTCATCCAGTACCAAGTTGTTTTGATGAGTGCTGCTTTAAAATACAGATTAAAATCTGGTATGGCTAGGCCACATTCCCTAGCATTTCTTTTCATGAATTCTCTTGAAATTCTGGACTTTTTGTTCTTCCAAATGAATTTTGTTACTATTTTTTCTAGTTCTATAAAGCAATTTTTGGTAGTTTGATTGCTATGGCCCTAAATATGTACTTTAATTTAGGCAAATTTTCATTTTTGTTACATTAGCTTAACTCAGCCATAAGCAACTGATGTTTTTCCAATTAGTTAGATCTGACTTTATTTGTGTGAAGTGTTTTGTAATTGTGTTGTAATGGTAATGTAATTTGAATTTGAAGATCCCTTTGTATTGGTAAAGGTAATAGGTAGTTAGCACTTAGTAATTAATCAAGCCTCTGTTAAAGAAACAAAAGGTATCAACCCCTGTTGCTGACATAACAAGAAGGAGTTGAAACAGAAAATGGCTGAAACAGGAAAGTGCTAATGCCATGTGTGTATATAAGGAGAAGCCCCAGCTGAGTCAGACAGATCTTCTTGGAACCAGGTTCTGGAGGGGAAGGAAGAGAGGCCCGGGCTGGAGAGAATGATTTTGTTTCTGAGAGCCAGCTGAAGCTTCTGCTGAGGAGAATTTCTTCTGGGAGCTGTGGAAAACTTCCAAGGGACAGCCAGAGCTGCTGAGGCTGTTAAGGATATCCAGGGGCCAACTGGAGCTGCTAAGGCTGATGAGGATTCACAGAGGACCAGCCAGAGCTGCAGAAGACTGAGGAAGCATGACTGCGGCGTCAGTACTTTTTCTGTTTGTGGCTTTGTTAAGCCTTGACTTCCCAGGGGCAGAGACTGTGAAGGATTTAAGGTAGACTGGACACTGTGAGCTTCAGTGTGGAACAGGGACTGCACAGATAGGTGGACAAGGAGCTAGGAGCTTTCTGCCTTTGAACCCAAGTGACAGTTTGGTGAATCCAGGTAGGAACTGGGACCATGGAAGGAGATCCAGGGAATCTGAGAACTTGCCCCAAGTCAATTTGAAAAGACCTCTCTGTGAATACTGAGTAGTGACTGACCCTGATGTGAGGTTTTGCTTTTGGACTGAGTTTGGGAAGAGTTATGTGATTTGGCCAGATGAGACTCTGGGCAGCTGTTGAGTCCCCCCCTTCCCAGCTTTGGAAACCCAGATGTTAGTGCTTCCCTCTCTGGTAACTAACTGACTAGGTATGGATGTAATTGTCAGACAGCTGGAAGCTCTGTCTACTAAATTGTGTTATTTTCTGTTGAGTAATGATTGATGGAATTATAATTTATTCCTCGTTGTACTTTGTGATTGAATTAAGGACTCTGTATTAGACCAAATGAATGTACTATCCAGGGGTGGAGTATTTTGACTTTTGTATTTTGTGTCTCTTAAGGAGGCAAGCCTCCTTAATGATGATTAAATGATTAAGTAAGGAGGAAAGCCTCCTTAAGGATGATTGAATGAGTTACTAAATGATTGTTCTTTGTTGAAAACTATGTGACCACTGTGGTGATAATCATGTGGCCATTTTCTGTGATAAGTTTTGTGAACGCTGTATTTTGATTTTCTGTGATAAGTTGTAATATTATGAATGTTGTGCCTTGATTTACTGTGAATGTTTTGCCCTGATTTGTTATTGAATAAATACAGTGTTCACTGTACTATGTAATCAGAACCTTGAAAGCTGTTCACAGCAGCCATCCTCTGGAAAGATGCTTGTTCATGGTGTTTCATGTGTTCATATAGGTCCTGGGTTTGTTTGGGCAGGTAAATTATGAAATATTTGATGATGTGTACATTAACTTTAAATGGAATTTCTCTTTCTATCTCTTGCTGTTGGATTTTGTTAGAAATATATAGGGATGCTGAGGATTTATGTGGGTTTATTTTATATCCTGCAACTTTGCCAAATTTATTTGTTATCTCAAGTAGTCTTTTTATTTGATTCTTGAGGATTCTCTAAGTATATCATCATATCATCTGCAAAGAGTGATAACATAGTCTCTTCTTTGCCTAATTTGAATCCTTCAATTTATTTTTCTTCTCTTATTGCTACTGCTAATTTTGTAAGGTAGCCCAAATCACATGCCACCTGATTTGGAGCCCACCAATAAGCCACCATTAAGCCCCTTTATATTTGTCTTTGTTTTTATCCTAAACTTTGTAACTGCTTGTAACAGTTTAAAGGTGTAGTCCTGGGTAAGAGGTACCCAAGGCATAGTCCCCTGCTCCCTTATCTTTTCTTAAGTTAGAACTTCCCTAAATCAGTAAGCCTTGAAACAGCAGCATGTATTAGGATTATGATGCAAGTCTGTATAGAGATCATGAGCCAAGTTTATCCCATGCAAGAGACCACCCTGTTCCAGGATGCTGACCAAGCAGGGTCCCCCACACCCTTCACCCAGAACATGACCCTGAACTGTTCCATGACCCTAGCCTGTTTGGGGAATTCCACTGCCCCTGTGCCCTTCACCTTGTTCTTGGAAGGACTCTGGTCACATCATTGTACCCTTGTGCCATGTTTTCCAAATTAGCCCTGAAGTTGGCAATCTTCCAACCAATGGCTGTTCTTGGCTTCTGTGTGTCATTGCTTATGCTAGCTCATCTCCCCAATTGTGAGTTTTGCCTTTATAAGCCTTGTCTCTACCCCACTTGGGGGCTGCCTGATTTGAGTGTATACTCCAGGCAGTCAAGTACTTGATAAATAAATCCACTCTAGATTTATCTAAAAACCCAGGTCTCAACTTGCTCTTATTCTCTTCACAACACTAACATTTAAAGTACCAAATTGAATAAGAGAGGTGATGGTGGACATCCTTGTTTCAGCCCTGATCTTATTGGAAATGCTTCTAGCTTATCTCCACTACACATAATACTTGCTGATGATTTTAGATAGATGCTGCATGTTATTTTAAGGAAGATTCCATTTATTCCTTTACTTTCTAGTGTTTTTAATAGGAATGGGTGTTGTATTTTGTCAAAAGCCTTTTCTGCACCTATTGAGATAAATCATATGATATTTCTTCTAGCTTTGTTGTTCATATTATCAATTATACTGATAGTTTTCCTAATATTGAACCATCCTTGAATTCCTGGAATAAATCCTACCTGATCAAAGTATATTATTCTCATGATAAGTTGTTGCAGTCTTGTTAATATTTTATTTAAAATTTTTGTATCTATATTCGTGAGAGAAATTGGTCTATAATTTTCTTTCTCTATTTTGTCTCTTCCACATTTAGGTATCAGTACCATATTTGTGTCACAAAAAGAATTTGGTAGGACTCCTTCTCCAATTTTCCCAAACAGGTTGTAAAGTATTGGAATCAATTGGTCTTTAAATGTTTGACAGAATTGGCTAGTAAATCCATCTGGCCCTGGAGATTTTATATTAGTATTTCTATAGCACTTTAAGGTTTGTAAAGCACTTTACAAATACTGTCTCATTTGATCCTCACAATAACACTGGGGACTAGGTACTATTATCATCCTCAATTTTAATTGAAAAGAAATGAAATTTGAAGAAAAGAAAGATCACACATTGCTCTCTACTTAGAAAACCAGAAAACCTGTCAGAAATGGCTTTCGGTTCTGAATAGGCCCTTTGCATCTGGACCAAATCCAAGCTCTTCTACATTCCTGCTTCCCCTGCTTCCTGAACAGAACACCACCACCCAGTTCCCCATCCAGCTTTAGGAAAACAATTTTTGACTTCATGTAAGGACAGTTTGTATTTTGTTTCCTGTAAACTGCTAGGTAGATGGAAATTGAAACTGGTTTGATTCAAGTAAATCAGCCCATTATTGCGTTATTTGTGAATGCATATTTATGTGTCTATGAAGGGCTTTGAATACCAAAGAGGATTCTGGTTTTGGTGACAGATAACCTCTGGGGATTAGAGATATAGAGATACAGAAATATGACATGGTCAGACCTGCATTTAGAAAGATCACTTTGATAGCTGAGGGCAGGATTGACTGGAGTGAGAAGAAACATGAGGCATGGAGAACAAGCAGAAGGACATTACAACAGCACAGGTGTGAGGTGAAGAGGGGATACACTAGGGCAGTAGTAATGTCAGAGAAGGGAATGTACATCAGAGATGTTGTAAAGTAGAATCAGTAGGACTTGGCAATAGTTTAGACATGATGAGTGAAAGATAGTGAGGAGGAGAGGATGATGCCCAGATTAGGATCCTGGGTGATTGAAAGGATGCTTGTGGTACCCTCAACAGCAATAGGAAAGTTAGGAAGAGGGGAGGGCTTTGGAGAAAAGAAAATGAGCTTAATTTGGACATGCTGAGATTGTGATGTCTATGGGATATTCAGTTTAAGATGTCCAACATACATTTGGAGCTGTGAAGCTGGAGGTTGGCTAAGAGGTAAAGGCCTAAGAATCATCTGAATAGATATAATAATTGAATTCATGAGGGCTTATGAGATCACAAGAGAAATAGCATGGAGGGAGAAGAGAAGAGAAGAGA
>NW_027186218.1:0-18582 GCF_028583685.1 Petaurus breviceps papuanus | reverse complement strand
TCTCTCTCTCTCTCTCTCTCTCTCTCTCTCTCTCTCTCTTTCCCCACACACACAAACACAAATGCACACACACACAAAGAAGAAAGTGTGCATTGAGTTAGGAGCACCTAATGGGAGAATGCCTAAAGCTGAGTATTCTCTTGGGTAATAGATGGGTTCACTTGTTTTGTAACCATGAGCAGCACAAGATCCAAGTAAGCATATCATCCCATGAGGGACAATAATGATTCAAGCAGGCCTTTCTTTGGACTGTGTTTGTAAAAGCCATTCTTCCAGTTGTGCATTCATTGAGGACCTGAGGCTGTTTAGCATCTCCTGGCATGACCAGTTTCCTTGCAGACCACTTGGTTGCATATCTTGGAACCAATGCTGCTTATGGTGCAGGAGGATAAATGAGGAGGAGGTAGTGTCAGTAACTACAGTAACTACTTGGGAAGGAAAAGAGAGGTCCTAGACCCACCCCAGGAGGAGGCAGCTTCTATTATTTTAAATAGAGTTTCTCTTTCTGTCTTTTCTTACTGGGTTTTATTGGTAGTATCTTGAAAAGCTGATGATTTATATGGGTTTACTTTATATCCTGTGATTTTGCTAAAGTTGTTCATTGTTTACACTAGCTTTTTTGTTGATTCTCTAGGCTTCTCAAAATATATGATTATGTCATCTGCAAAGATTGACAGTTTGTTTCCTCATTGCCCATTCTTATTTCTTCAATTCTTTTTCTTGTCTTATTGCTTAACCTAGCATTTCTAGTATAATATTGAATAACAGCAGTGATAATGGACATCCTTGCTTTACCATCAATCTTATGGGGAAATCTTCTAGTTAATCCCCATTACAAGTTATGTTTAGTTTTTCTTTTAACATACCTATCATTTATCATTTTAAGAAAAGCTCCATTTATTACTATGCTTTCTAATATTTTTAATAGAAATGAGTGTTGCATTTTGACAAAAGCTTTTTCTGCATTTACTAATATAATTATGTTTATTCTTGTTTTTGTTATTGAACCATATTAAATGATTGTGATATATTGCTGTAATCTCCTTGCTAGCATTTTATTTAATATTTTTGCATCAATATTCCTTAGAGAAATTGGCCTCTGTTTTTGCTCTCACTGATTTAGGCATCAAAACTACATCTTGTCATAGAAGAAATGTGGTTATTCTCCTTTACCTATTATTTTAAATATTTTATATGGTATTACATTAATAATTTCTTGAATGTTTGGAAGAATTCACTTGTAAGCCCATCAGATCCCAGGATTTTTTTCCTTAGGGAGCTCATTTATAATTTAGTCAATTTCTTTTTATAAGGTAGTGTAATTAAAGTATTCTCAATCCCCTTCCATTAATTTAGGCAACTTACAGTTTTATAAATATTCATCCAATTCACTTAGACTTTAAGTTTTATTGACACATAATTGGGAAAAGGAGCTACTAATAATTCTTTTAATTTAAATTTGTATTCACCTTTTTTCATTTTGATGCTGTTAATTTGGTTTTCTCCTTTCTTTTTTAAAATTAAATTAACCACCGGTTTATGTATTTTATTGTTTTTTTTATAAAACCATCTCTTAGTACTGTTAGTTCAGTTGTATTATTATTTTCAATTTTATTAATTTCTCCTTTTGTTTTCAGAATTACCACTTTGATGTTTAACTGGGGATTTAAATTTGTTTTCTTTTTCTATTTTTAAATTCCACGTGCAATTCATTGATCTGCTCTTTCCCTGTTTTATTGATGTGCACTTTTAGAGATATAAATTTTTCCCTAAATACACTGCTTTGGCTTCAAACCTCTACTTTTAGACTGTTGTCTCATTGTTGCATTTTCTATAATCAAATTATTGATTGTTTCTATGATTTGTCCCACATGTTGTATGATGTCCACATGTGCACTAGGTCATCTCCCTCCCCACCTCCCTTTCCCCCAATCCCCCCCTCCCCCAGTAACAGATATCTTTTTTTACCTAGTAAGTTTTCTTGGACTCCTCCCTGCTTCAATTTCCCTTTCTCCTGCTTCTCTGCACTTTCCCACTTCTACCCATGTACAAGTGCTTTCTCTCAGTCCACCAACATTTCAGCTATCTTTTACTTGTTGTTTTCCAGAATTAGAATATTAGTTCCTTGAGGGGAGGGATTATCTTTCTTTTGGCTGATATTTGAATACCTACAACTTTGAATGAAGATGGGTCCTAATAAGTGCTTAATAAATCTTTTAGGCAGCTCTCTATCTGACATAGAGTGTATGAAATAGAATTAGAGATCAATATGCACAAAGACTCCAACAATATAAATGGAAAGAACAATTGTATATATGTCTCTCTCCCTTTTATAACAACCTATTCCATATCCATCTTGCTCTTATCTATTTCTCAGAAATTGTTCCTGTTGATGCTTGTGCTGACCTACTCACTGCACCACAAAGGAGCCATCTGTAAAATGAGGCAATTAGATTACATTCCACCTCATTCTAGCTCTGAGACCCTTGGGATCAAAAGGGAAACCTCAAGCTTTCTGCTTTCCAGACCCTTTACCTTAAAGAAAAGAAGCCTTTCACTGAATGGAATGAAGCTTCGTCTCACTAACACAGGGGAGACAGATGTTCTTCAAGTGAATTTTCCCCAATGTTCTTTATCCAATCTAGTGAGCATTAGTTTTCCTTTTAAATACTTAGGTAAATTAGAAGCAGGAAACACACACACACACACACACACACACACACACAAACACACAAAGAAGTCTCAGTGCCATATATTTTTAGGTGGAACAAAGATATTCTATAACTTTCTTTTGAGAAATTGAAACCCCTTTTATTATAATGTAGGTTGGCCCAATGCTTTTGTCCCTCACCCAATGCTTTTTCTTGTACTGGGCAATAAGACCATCAGTCGAGTGCTAATAGTATCTAAACTTGAGGTCCACCAGGAAGAATTTGTCTTCTTAGTAGACTTAATGCTTGTTTGTAGGTTCTCTGTCTCTTCATCTTTCTCATGAAACCCTTCCTCCATCAGCTTCTGTAGTTCCTAAGAGAAGACAAAAGGGAATCAGCTTTGCACTTTGGGTAGTCCCCATTCCACCAAGAACCAGGGCTTCCTGGTAATTGCCTTCAGCTAGAACTTCTGTGGATTTCTACTGCATAAGGTGTGAGCCCTAGGTAGATTGGAAGAGGGGAAAGACACAGGGCATTTCTCCTGAAGGACATTCCTGGCCAGTGAGAAAAACTGTCTAGAAGTTGGACCTTCTCTCCAATGACTCTTTACTTCTCCACTGCTAGAGACAAGAAGCTAGACCTCAGGGCCAATGCTGAAATTTGTAACAGCTGAACACAAGGCCATTTAGGTTGGAATCGTGGTCTTAAGGGGTGGGGGTGGGGGTAGGTAGCACAGTGCTGAACTTGGAGTCAGGTAGACCTCAGTTTTAATCCTGCCTCTGACACTAGCTGTGACTGGAGTCGTGTTCTTTAATATATAAGAACACCTCACTCTCCAGGTTGTTGTGAGGATAAAAACGTGATAATATATACTTTGTAAACCTTACAGTGACATATAAAATGCAAGTTATCATCTTCATCATTATTCTCAATTCATACTCAAGTGGACCAGGTATCCATGTTAAAAAAGAGGAGGGGGTATAAAATGCTGTCTAGAAAGGGACTTTGGATGTGCTTAAATCACCTTTAAGTGTCTTGGCCCTTTGATCAGCCCTGAAACAAATATGAATCATCATCTGCCATCTCTATTACTAGCCTTGGCTGGCTGTTGTCACATTCCATGTGTTTAGGCAGGGCCTTCTCTATCCCAAGGCCCTTTGGGTAGGGCCTTATTGATAATAGTCCTAGGGGAACTAGGTCAGCCACTGGATATGTTCTTGCTCTAAGATCCAGCAGTTTGGGGCTCAGGCAGGAGGGTACAATTGACTTAGTCTAGGACACATGGCATCATCCTAGCAGCCCTCAGACCCAGGGGACTCTGGAATTAACTTGCACTGACTGTGGTCCTTGGGATTACAAATAATCTCACTGTCACCTTGGATATTTGAGGGTCTCTGTTGAGGACAAAGAGACTTTGAGCTGAATTCAGAGGGTCCAGTCAGAAGCAGGTGGAGGGTTGACAAATCCAACCCAATCCAATTCCCCTTAAGGTTTCCCTCTGTGTGCTGTGATGTTAGAAGTGTCTATTCATCACAGGATCTTAAAGGTTCATGGCAGTTTGTGGTTTTCAAAGTGCTTCCTGCTCTTTGCTGTCACAATCATATCCAAAGATCCAGGAATGCGGCTGGGTATAGAACACAATGGCCTCATCCCCTGGGCTTATATTTGCTATTGTGCCTTCATTGGCCCTCTGTCATTTGTATGAGGCAGCATGGCCTTGGGGAGAGAGAGACAGACAGACAGACTTAGAGAGTCAGGACAACCTGGATATATAAGAGGTTGGACTTAAATCCAAGTTGTCCTAGCTGTGTGACCAAGAACAAGTCACATAAAATCCGTTGTGTCCCCAGGAATTTTCTACAACTATTGTACAGGGTGGTGCTAATTGTACTGCTAGAGGAAGTCTTCTCACTTACAGTTACCTGCATCAATGAGGTTACAGGGCCAGTTCATACCCTATTATAATTTGTAGGGAAGAGTCAAGGATTTGGGAACTGACCTACATGGGGGCCTTGAAACTAGCTTCCTGTTGGGGAGGCCAGGTGGCTCAGTGAGTAAGAGTACCGGCCCCAGAATTGGGATGACCTGAGATCGAATCTGGGCTCTTGATATAACTTAGCATGACACCCAGAAATAACTGGCCGTGTAACATTGAGCAAGTTACTTAACCCCAATTGCTTAAAAAAAAAAAAAGAAATTAGCCTCCTATGGTTTTCAAAAAGAGTATCCTTTAACAGAGGCTACCTAGGACAAGTTTAGTAAGGGAAGTTAAGCCAGGACTTTCTGACCTCAAGACAGAAAGGATCCTGGCAGAGATAATGCCAGAGATTAGTGACAAGGAAATAGAATTTTAAAAATGGCCTAACACCTGAATGCGCAAGGTGGTTGGGATGACTCTGGATCTTTGTTCCAAAAAACTTTAGTCACTAACTTCTGTAATCTACTTCTGGAGAGAAAAGGACCATTCAAATTGAGGCTCAGAGAAATATATGGATCTCTGATAGGGGGAAAAACCCCACTGAGGGATGTTTGCTAGCCTGATGACTGTATGTTAAAGTGCCTGCCCTAAAAAGGGATATAGCAGAAAGGTCTCTGGGTATTAGATATTTGCCTCTAGTTAATTTTGTGTTTGGTTGACTAGAAAAACACAGCTATCGGAAAGGGCTAATGAACTTTGCATCTCACAGGCCGTGGACCTGTAGAGTAACTTGAATTTGGGGTACACTTACCTGAGCCACTTACAGTTTCACAGCTGGGGTGATGCCGCCACTTACAGTTTCACAGCTGGGGTGATGCCCCATGAATGACAGAAAATCTTTTCATCTGTACAACAACTTATACTTTGCTTGCTAAGCACAGACACTGCCCCAGTCTCCGTGTACCTTTAGCTTATGATCCAGAATGTTTTCCTGTTCTCTCAGGATCTGGATCCCCTCTTCCTCCATCTTCTTTTTCAATAGTTTGATGTTTTCTTCAAACCTTCTCTGCTGAGCTTCCATTTTCTGCTGAATTTCCATTTGCTGCTGTTTCAACAACTTCTTCTCCTCAGCTCCTTCTCTTTTCACCTTTTCACCTGTTTGATGGAATAGAAACTTTCAGAAGATTAAATCAGGGGAGGCCAGTTTTCATCTCTTGTCAGTTAGTTAGCAAGCATTTATTAAGTGTTTCCTAGGGACCAGGCAATGTGCTAAGCACTTGAGAGATCAAAAAAAGTGGCTAAAAACAATTCCTGCCCTCAAGGAGTCAATATTCTAAGGGAAGAAACAGAATCCATATATTTATTCAGATGCAAGATATATAGAGAGCTAATGGGAGAGGCAATATGAATGAGGAAGGCAGCATTAAAAGCAGGAGGGTCAAGGAAAGACCTTTTGAAGAAGGTGGATTTTAGCAGAGGTAGGAGGCAGAGCATTATTGGCATAGGGTTAGTAGAAATGCCTAGAGATCAGAGATGGCTTGTTGAATATGAGTAAATTAAAGCAAGTCAGTGTGGCTGAAACATAACATGCATGGAGGGCAGTAAGCTATAAGAAGCAGGAAAGGTAGGACAGGGCTGGTTTATGAAGGGCTATACATGTTCAATGGGGGAGTTTATCCATGATCCTGGAAATAATAGGGAGTCACTGGACATTGAGGAAATTAAGAAGATCGGGAGAACAAGTGCTTGATTGGGGGAACTGTGTGAGCCTCCCTGACCCAATCATGTGCCCCAATTCTGGAGCTGCTCATTTCCATTTCTACTCAATTGCAGGTCTAGTCTAAATTCTCTCTTGTGAGAAAACTTTATTCAGTATGGGAATAATAGAATTATTTGAAGCTAGCCCTGCACAACTTCGAAGTTGGATCATCTCCACCTGCTCTTTAGAGACCCTTAACTAAGGATTTACGTTATTCTTACCAGAAACCCAGTGAGATCCTACCAATTGATGCAAGGAATTTTCTCACCATTGTGCATAAAAAGTTACCCATACTTTTCATCTGAAAAATGCCCCCTTACTGATCAATCAGTTATTATTTCCATATTGCTTTGATTATATACACACACTTGGGGGGCAGTGGGACAATTCCTTTTCTGGTATCTGGGAATTTCATCTGTTCACTCTCTCCCTCTCAACTTGGAATGTCCATAATGTTTCATCTAATTGGATAGCTGATTATCTAATGTTATAATGTTTCCCTTTATTAAATTGGTCTTATTTAATTAATTATTTTTAATATATAAAGTCTTACCTTTTGTTTTTGGTGTCCAGTGCCACGATTGGCTAAATAAATTTATTTCCTCAGAAAATTGACCTTTGTTTCCTTAGTCATTTCATCTTTCACCTGACACAAAGGTCAGTGAGCAGGATGGTGGCATGTGCATTTTCTCTTGCACCAAAAAACCAAAAAGGCTGTGAAAAAGGGACTGGAAATTTTAAAGTTTCTCTTTTCTTCATTAGACCTAGAGAGTCAGAGCTGAGAATGTCTGGGGGAGCAGCACTTTATAACCTGCCAGATTTTACAGTCATGATCACAGTTGCTGTTACAAATCTATCAGGGACTGGAAAAGTAGAGAGGAAGAATTCCTCATTCTATGCATTGGACAGAATGAAATAACCTTTATATAAAGACATTTTCTTTCAATGAAATTCCATGCTCACCAACCAACTGCAGGGCATAGAGAAACATATCTTTTCTTTTGTAAATACATAAGATACAAACCCATCACAGAAGTTGGCAAAAGTGAGTTATCTCAGCACCTACTCCCCCTTGGGAAAGGTCACTAGATTATGGGAAGCCTGAACTATGAAAAAGAGATCAACTGACCCTGAATAAAGCCATGAGAACCATGATAACTTTGTTTCCATTTCCCCAGTTCATGAAATTCAGAAGAAAAACCCCAAAAATAAACAGTGAAGCCCCAAAGAAAAGGAAAAAACATTTGGTGTTGTTCCCCCTGCAGTGCCCAGGGCCATTCATGCCCCCAATCTTGATTCCTAATAAAGTACTTTTACTGAGTTTCAAGGCATTTTCCAAGTACTCATCTGGGGTGATGGGGTGGCCATCTAGCTCAAGCTCCAGGGTGAAATCCCACACAGTCCACACAAAGTCTGGGAAGAAGCCCACAAACTCTGCTGAGTCTTCTTCTCCAACAGCATTAGGTGAGGACTTGACCTTGATTAGCTCTATTAGTTCTGTCACGTATCTAAGATCATGGATGAGGAAAAGGAAACACCCACCAGTATCCTCAGTTCCCAGTTCTACTTGAGGGATCTTCCCTTCCATTCATTGATTCTTATAAGTTCTCTCCCCACCTTCCCTTCTGTACTCATGAGATTTCAATCATGGATGCAAATAGAGAGAGGAAGAGCTTTTCAATGGAGTCCCTGATCAACCTGATGCATTCTTCAATCAATTGGGTAAAAATTCTGTTCTCATTATGGCTCCTAATTGCTATAATACTAGAACAGAAGCAATGGGATGAAACCAACATTTATTAAGTGCTTACTAAGTATCAGGCATTATTCTAAGTGCTGGGTACAAGTAAAGTAAAAGGTGGCAGCATGAATAGAGCTCTGGACTTGAAATCAGGAAAACTCATTTTCATGAGTTCAAATCTGGCATCAGACACTTACTAGCTGTGTGACCCTGGGCAAGTCACTTAATCCTGCTTCCCTCAGTTTCCTCATCTACAAAATGAGCTGGAGATGAAAATGGCAAAACCACTCCAATATGTCTCCCAGGAAAACCCCAAATCAGGTCAGAAAGATTCAGATATGACTGAACAACTGAACAAGAAAATATGTTCCCTGCTCTCAAGGAAATTACATTCTAACGCAGAAGATAACATGCAAACAAATACTTGGTATATTTCCCTGTAACTCAGTAGAAACAATGAGCACATCGAAGATCTTTTACATACAGTTTTCTCTCAGCTAGATCTCTGAAACAGACACATTACATCTCATTTGCTTTGGCTTATTTTCGTTTAAATTGAGTATTTAGGTTATACACACATACTTATATTTATGTACATATACATTTATGGATACATCTGTGTATGTATATCATCATTGATAGTTATATAACTACATAGTGTAAAGGTCAAGTAATCCCTGAGGGAAGGCAGTAGTATAGGGATACTGGGAAAGACCCCTTGGTGAAGGTGTGACTTGATCTAAGGTTTGGAGGAAACAGGGGAAAGTAGGAAATAGAGGAGAGGAGGGAGAGATTTCCAGGCAAATCTCCAGATTCCAGAAGTAGGAATGATAGAAAGGAAAACCTGTTAAAAAAAAGACAGAGTGAGAAGGAGGCAAGGGAACATGCAAGGCATTGTCTTTGGCCAGGACAGGGTCCACCTCTTCATGTGATGTAGGGGAGAAGGATGGGATGTAGAGGAAGAAAAGTGAGCGATGTGAGATGAGGAAGAGGGGAGAAGAGGCTTGGCAGTGATAAGGCAGAGAGAAAGGTGGAATGATCGAGACATATCAGAGTTCTTGAACATGGAAGAGGAATACTTTGTATGAAGACAAGCTCAATCAAGGTCCACCCAAGGCTTCATTTGAGGACCTGGTGCCAGGCTGTCATATGAGGATCAGCCAGTCTGGTTTGAGGACATTGACCCCAAAAGTTTAGGTGGTTAGTGCCATGTGTTTCTGGTCAGAGTAATTCATGATGACAGCTCCTAAAGTGTGGAGAGATTGTCATCTGTCCTGCTGAGAGATCAAGTGCATTGAGCATGTCCTGGATGTTCTGAAGTGCTGAAAGGATACTGCATTTTCTCCAAGGCCTAATGGTTGATGGTGCTCATGCTAATGTAGACAAAAGTACTGCTGAGCAGTATGGCCAGGGCGAAGATCCAGGAGTTATTCTTGGAGTCACCCTATAAAATATATTATATCAGAAGGCCTGCCTCTCTGTGAGAGCAAGAGGTCATTCATTCCTTCTTAGATCAGGCAGAGACAGGGAGGGGAATTGAGTGAGCAGAATGTTCCTGATTAATTTACCTTTTCCAAATCTCCAAGGCCCTCAGTATCAAGCAGTACTAAGGTATGGTCAGGTTTGCTGGGATGAGGGACACACCACATCTAGATGCCCTTTGTGTGAGGTTGCACAGTGGAGCCAAGGGAGAAGCCTGCAAGGGAAGGGTGAGACATGAGGGCTCAGTGGAGTCAGGAAGCCCGGAGGCTGCCAGAGCCAAACTCCTAGGTCCTAAAGGGAGAAGATGAGAAGCTCCTCAGTGGGGAAAGAATAAGGAAAAGGACTATAACTGGCATTTATCTATCACATTTTATGAATGTCCCCTCCTGCTGTCTTCACAGTAATGCTGGGAACTAGGTATTTCTTTTATCCCCATTTCACAGAGAAGGAAACTGAGACTGAGGGAGGTAAATGACTAGGCCTGGTCACACAGCCAGTGAGCGGCTGATGCAGCTTTCACACTCAGGTCTTCCTGGTTCCCAGTCCCACATTATCCACCATCAGCAGCTCAGGACAGAGGGATGCATGCATTCAGTTCTCCCAGAGCACTGTGAGATTAGTCTGATGGGGTAAGATTTATGCTAAAGATGGCAAACAAGATCAGTGAGAGCTTCAGCTGTGCCTGGAGACATCACCTTTCTCCCCACTATCAGCCACACACAAGGCTGCAGAAAGTTTAGACCAACCCCAGACACCTGAGCTTAGAGAAGGAAGAGCAGCCCAGAGGAGAGCATCATGTGAGTGTTGGCAGAGATAAAGGAAGGGCACAGGAGAGCTGTGGGACCCTGGACAAGTCACTGAATTTCTGGAACCCTCCCCCCAGGCTCCAGGAAACTTTCTAAGACCTGAAGTGACAGGGGAGGAGCTGATCTCCATGAGAAGACAAAGTCTCTACTCAGCAGGAGCCACAGGCCAGTTACACACACACACACACACACACACACACACACACACAAAGAGCACAGAACTGAGATGATTTCCTAGAATCAAACCAGTTTCAGTTTCATTCTGACTCAGTAAGTTGTTACCTAAAACTGCCCTTACATTAATTCACAATATTTTTCCCAAATGAGGAAAAGTATATCTAATGAAGATTTCTTGAATGTGGCCTTATTTATTTACAGTTAAATTAATAACATGAAAAGTTCCCCCACCTTGGGATAGAATATTCTTTTACTTAAAAGGTATTGTAAACATTCTAGGGATACAATTGACTCAGGAGACTAAACACAAAGGCCCCTGACATGACTGCTTCTCAGTGTGTACCAAAAGGCCAGGTCACAAGGAGGTTTAGTTATGAGCATCCCATTTCATTCCAAGCTTGAACCTGAGGCACTAGGCCAGCCTGCATCAGGCCTGGCCTATTATGGCCCTCATACGGCCTAGCTTCCTAAATTCCACAGCACATTCTCTAGGCAGGAAGAAGAGATTTCTGTCAAGCACTTCCAGGTGAGATGTGAACTTAAAAGCCAACAGTGTCTGGACATTTTCCTATTGGGTGGGTATTGGTAGGAGAAAGTCAGTGCTCAAACACCCAGTGGGATCAAGGGAGCCCTCCTTGCCATGTCACCACTGCTGGCCTCCAGGTCATTGCTCACCTTTTGGCAAGCACCCCAAGCGTCCTTAGGGTCGCTGCCAACACAGGTTCTTGGATCTGCTTTAATAAAGGAAAGCAACTCAAAATGGGTTAACAAGCTTACTTTAATCAGTCAAAAATATGTATCATTTACCTAGTTCAGGGGAAAAAGGTCAGCACCCCGAACTTCAGAATATACAGACAGAATTATCAAGACAGGGAAACAGATCAAGTGGACAGATTTCCAAACTGTCCAACCATTACATCCATACCAAATCAACATCTGGGTTTTTCAAAGCCGGGAGGCTCTCAACAACGGCTTCCCAGAGTTTCATCTGATCAAATCACTGAACATTTCTCAAAGTGAGCCCCCAAACAAAGCTACATATCAGGGCTTATATAGCCTTCTCCTGGCTCAGAGAATGTAACAACCTTATTGACTCACTGGCCAATCAAGAGGTATCTACTGAAAAACAAGCCTCCCAGCCCAGGCTCTAGGTGCACTTTAGCCTAGGGGCAGGGAAGATCTTAAAAATTTACATTCCCATTACACCTTTACTCCTTTCCAGAGAACTTCATGGTGAATGTTTTTTTCTTCTCTTTCCTGTAGAGCTGGTAAGCCCCTGGTACACAGAAGGTGCCTTGAGAAATGGCTTCCTTCAGAGTCTGTGAGAGGTGCTAAAGCTTAGTTTGACATTTTCTGGTTGATTCTTGCTCATTTTGATGTATGAAATCATCCTTCTTGGATTCTAAGATTTGCTGCCAGTGAGATGGAGAGAAAGACAATCAGGGAAAAGGAGAAATATCACAGCATTTATAATTACAGATAATGATTGACATGATGCCTCAAAGTTATCAAAATGTTTTACATGCTGAGGTGAGTAGGTGGCTCAGTGAATAGAGCATCAGCCCTGGAGTCAGGAGGACCTGAATTCAAATCCAGCCTCAGACACTTAACACAAAAACTAGCTGTGTGACCTTGGGCAATTCACTTAACCCCAATTGTCTAGCCTTCCCCCTCCAAAAAGCAAAAAATAAAAAAATTATGTTTTACATGCCCTCTTTCATTGTGGAGCAAGTGAGATTCTAAACAGATTGTTGAGAGAAGTTCTACCTACTTTTTTTGGCAAGATGTAAGGTGGGGTAACATAAAACCAAAACCCCTATCTGGGAGCTGGGAGACTTGGAGTCTGGTTTCAAATCTACTACACTATAGCTAAGTCACCATGAAGAAGTTTCCTATCCTCTCTACATAAAGACTTCACTCTCCAAATGAGGTGATTACATCAAATGATCCTCCATCGTCTCTGCCAGTCCTTAAAGCCTATAATAATGGTTCTCCCTTTGGGCTAGTCCATCTGAGTGCTACAAAGTTAAGTAAGACTTAACAGACATTTGGATTGGCAGGAGATGCTGCTAGAAGGAATCTGAGGGTTCTAGGGATGGAAAGGTGTAAGGAGATGAGCAAGACTGTGAGCTTGAGGAAAACTGCAGTGTGCTCTGAGACAGCTATGATGCCATCTGTTCACTGAGGGAGCACCTTTTCATGGCAAAGGAGATTTAGGCCTTCATGCCTCTAGTTCTCTGGAGAGATCAGGCTCTTCTCTCCTGAGCTGGGGATAGAAAAATTGGAAGGAGGCTGACCAGTCTCTAAGTTCCACTCAGAAAAGAGCTAAGAGGAAGGATTAAAATAACTGAGAGGACATACCACCAGTTCCTTCTGGAACTTCTGTGTGTCATCCTTGAATGAATGCTTCATGAAAACTGAGATGGCTTCTTTCTCACAGTCTGTGTGTAGGTTTAGCAGATCCTGGAGGGTTTCTGTGGGGAAGTCCACCTTTAGGACCATCTGCTCTACGTAATGCTGAGTAGCTTTTTACACAGCAGCTGAGTTCTCAGTCTGAGCCAATGCCAACACTGCATTCTCCAGGCAGGAAATGTGTCCTGTAGAGATTGTCTTCACATAGGTCTCCAACACCTTTCCCAACCCTGCTAGACAAGATGAAAAGGAAGTTGAAGCAAAGAGAAGCTCCATTCAATTTGATCTCTGCTAGTTATCTGGTAGAACCCATGCCTGGCCAAAGATCTCTGACAATATTGTGAGCAATCATTACCAGTCAGCACTAGATATTTTGACTCAGAGGAAAACATGATGACTCAAGACAACCTCTTCTACTTTTGAACAATTTAAATGGTTAGAAAGTCTCGATTTTTCACACTAAATATACCTCTTGGCTAATTCTTCCTATTTCTCCTAATTTGAACTGTGGGACCAAGGAGAATCAATCTAAGGATTCTTTCATGGGACCATTCTTATGTGAACTTCTGCTGTTTCACTGATCCTAGCTATCTTGTGCTGGCAACATTTAGCCCTGTCTATATCTTTTCTAAATTGTTATGATGATCTGACAAGGATTCATTTAAGGAAATTAGCCTATTGCTATGCTATGCTGTGTTGTGCTGCCTCTCTCTGTCTCTCTGTGTCTGTCTGTATCTCCGTGTCTTTGTGTTTCTCTGTCTCTGTCTGTCTCTCTCTCTCTCTCTGTGTTTGTGTGTGTGTGTGTGTGTGTGTGTGTGTGCGCCTGCCCTTAAGTGCTGAGGTCCATGATGAAACAAAAAGAAAAGGTTGGGAACCCTCTACTCTACATGGAGAAGCTAACCATTTTTCATTTTGAGCTTAACTTCAAAACAGTGACATGATTGAGTTTAGAATATAATTAGTTGTCAGGAAACTACTTTAAATCTGGAAATCTCCCTCTGCTATGAAGGCCCCTTCTCTTGTTGTTGTTTTCTTTCCAGAGACCCCCATTTTGCAGACATTCCCAAAACTGCCATGTTTCATTCCTCTTCTGAAGTATACTTCTGACTCTCCCCTCTCCCTCCCACTTCCTCATTTTTCAGCCCTTTTTCCTATCTTGTCTTCAACCATCAGAATGTAAGCTCCTTGAGGGCAGAGACAGTTTTCCTTGCATTTGTATCCTGAACACTTAAGAAAGTACCTGGCATATAAGAAGTGTTAATAAATAATGTTCTTTGCCTTGCCTTGATATAGTCCCTAGAAACCTGAACCCTACTGCTATGAACTAGTTGAGCAATTGTACATCAGTCACTGACATTGCTTCTTTTTGCAATACTTTTGATGATTGTGTTTCCTGTTTTTCTACACCTTTTCCTTCATCCCTTACTCCCTAGTTGTAGCATCCATGATATACTCATATTTTAGTAATATTTAATATAAAATTCCAGGCAAACATTTTCTTTTTAAAGTTCAATTACCTCTAAATAGAAATTTTTAACATTCCTTTAAAATTTTTTGTCCAAATTCTCTTCCTCCCTTTCACAGACCCTCATTGAGAAGGCAGAGTTTGACATAAATTACATGTGTGCATCCTCACAAAGCATTTCTACATTAGTCATGTTGAAAGAGAAAATATAGACCAAATAAACAAGAATGATGAAGTTTAAAAAAGTATGCTTTAGTCTGCATTTAGACTCCATCAGTTCTTTCTCTGGAAGTAAAGAGCATTTATCATAAGTCCTTCAGAATTATCTTAGATCATCATATTATGAAGAATAGCTAAGTCATTCACAGCTCATCATAGTGCAATACTGCTGTGGCTGTGTACAATATTCTGGTTCTGCTCATTTCTCTTTGAATCAGTTCGTGTCTGTCCAGGTTTTTCTGAGAGCATCCTGCTTGTCATTTCATATAGCACAATAGTATTCCACAACAATTACATACAACAATTTGTTCAGCTATTCCCCAGTTGATGGGCATTCCATCAATTTCCAATTCTTTGCCACTACCAGATCTGCCATATTTTTGTACATGTGAGTTCTTTTCCTTTTTCATTAGTCTCTTTGCAGTACAAAACTAATACTAGTATTGCTGAGTCAAAGGGTATACACGGTTTGATTACCCTTTGGGCAGAGTTCCAAATTGCTTTCCAGAATTGCATCTCCACCAACAGTGCATTAGTGTTCTAATTTTTCCACATTCTCTTCAAAATTTATCATTTTCCTCAGATTCATTGTTGAGACTGAGGACTTTTTAAGCTCCACTTTATCAGGAATGCACCCTTCAAAATTTGACAGTCTGATTGTAGGAAACAAGTCCTTAACAATTACAATTAGTTAAATGGAAAAAGAGCACATGGAGGAAAACAACTACTTAAAAAGAAGAATAGGCCAAATGGAAAAGGAGGTACAAAATTTAATTGAAGAAGATGATTCATTAAAAATTTGAATTGGGCAAGTAGAGGCTAATGACTCTATAAGAAATCAAAAGAATAATAATAAAATTAATAATAAAAATAAAAAAATCAAAAGAATAAAAATAAGACAGAGAAACAAAAAAAAGATGAAAAAAATAGAAGAAAATGTAAAATACTTGATTGGTAAAAAAAAAAACAACTGAGCTGGAAAATTGATCTAGGGGGGACAATTTAAAAATTATTGGTCTACCTGAAAGCCATGATGAAAAAAAGAGTCTGGACAGCATCTTTCAGGAAGTCATCCCACAAAACTGCCATGAGGTCCTAGAGCCAGAGGGTAAAATAAAAATTGAAAGAATCTGTCACTTTCTGGAAAAGATCCCAAATTGAAAATGCCAAGGAATATTTTAGCCAAATTCCAAAATTACCAGGTCAAAGAGAAAATAATGCAAGCAGTCAAAAGAAATAATTTAAATATCATGGAACCACAGTCAGGATTATGCAACGCCTTGCAACTTCTACATTAAAAACCATAATCCTACAATATATTGTTTGCAAGAAACATATTTGAAGCAGAGAGACTCACAAAGAGTAAAGGTAAAAGAATGGAGCAGAATATATTATTCTTCAACTGAAGTAAAAAAAGCAGGGCTACCAATCCTGATCTCAAACAAAGCAAAAGCAAAAATAGATCTTTTTAAAAGAGATAAAGAACAAAACTACATACCACTTAAAGGGACAGTAGACAATCAAGTAATATTATTACTAAATGTATATGCACCAAGTAATATAGCATCCACATTCTTAGAGGAGAAGTTAAAGGAATTATGGGAAGAAATAGACAAAAAACTATACTAGTGGGGGACCTCAACCTCCCATTCTCAGAAATATTAAATCTGACCATATAATAAACCAGGAAGATATTAAGGAGATGAAGGGAATTTTAGAAAAGTTAGATATGGTTGACCTCTGGAGAAAATTGAATGGGGATAGAAAGAAATATCCCTTTTTCTCAGTGGTACATGACACCTACCAAAAAATTGACCATGTACTAGGGGCATAAAAACCTCACAATTCAATGCAGAAAGGTGGAAATATTAAATGCATCCTCTTCAGATAATCATGCAATAAAAAGTACATGTAACAAAGGGCTATGGAAAGACAGACTGAAAATTCATTGGAAACTAAATAATCTAATCCTAAAGAATGAGTTGGTCAAACAAAAAAAATCATAGAAACAATCAATAACTTCATCCAAGAGACTGGCAATAATGAAACAACATACCAAAAGTTATGGAATGTAGTAAAAGCTGTTCTTGGGGGAAATTTTACGTCTCTAAATGCTTATATGAATAAAATAAAGGAAGAAGAGAAAAATGAATTGGGCATGCAACTAAAAAAGCTAGAAAAAGAACAAATTAAAACTTCCTAATTAAATACCAAATTAGAAATTCTCAAAACCAAAGGAAAGAGTAACAAAATTGACATTAACAAAACTATTAAACTAATAAATAAAACTAAGAGCTAGTTTTATGAAAAAAATAGATAAACCTTTGCTTAATCTGATTTAAAAAGAAGAAAATCAATTTACTGGTATTAAAAATGGAAAGATTGAATTCACTGCCAATGAAAAGGAAATCAAAGCAATAATTAGGAGTGATTTTGTCCACCTGTATTGAATAAATTTGAAAATCTTAGTGAAATAAATGAATATTTACAAAAAACATAAATTGCCTAGATTAAGGAAGAGGAAATAAAATACTTAAATCACCCCATTTCAGAAAAAGAAATTGAATAAGCCATCAAGGAAATCCCCAAGAAAAAATCTCCAAACCAGGTGGCTTTACAAGTGAATTCTATCAAACATTTAAAGATCAATTAATTATAATACTATATAAACTATTTGGAAAAACAGGTGAAGGAGTCCTCCCAGTTTTTTTATATGATACAAATATGGTGCTGAAACCTAAACTGGGAAGATCCAAAACAGAGAAAGTAAATTATAGACCAATATCCTTAATAAATATAGATGCAGGGGTGGCTAGATGGTGCAATGAATAGGGCACTGCCCCTGGAATCAGTAGGACCTGAGTTCAAATCTGGCCTCAGACACTTAACACAAAAATTAGCCATGTAACCTTGGGCAAGTCACTTAACCCCAAGTGCCCTCCAAAAATAAAGAAAGAAATATAGATGCAAACTTTTGTTTTTCATAATGGCTTTCATGTAGTCTAATAATTTTTAAATGATTTCTCCTAGATCTATTTTACAGGGCAGTTGTTTTTTCAATGAGATATTTTACATTGTTGTCTATTTTTTTTTATTCTTTAGGATCTGTTTCATAATAACTTGATTTCTCATTAAGTCATTAGCTTTCATTTGCTCCATTCTAATTCTGAAGGAACTATTTTCTTCAGTGAATTTTTGAGCTTCCTTTTTCTTTTGGCCAATTTTGCTTTTCAAGACATTCTTCTCCACATTGGCTTTTTGGACCTCTTTTGCCATTTGAGTTAGTCTATTTTTTAAGGTGTTATTTTCTTCGGTATTTTTTGGGTCTCCTTTAACAAGCTGTTGATTCATTTTTCATGATTACTTGCATCACTCTCATTTCTCTTCCCAATTTTTCCTCTGCTACTCTTTTATTTTTTAAGCAATCGGGGTTAAATAACTTGCTCAAGGTTACACGGCCAGTTATTTCTGTGGTGCTGAGTATCTGAGCCCAGATTTGATCCAGGTCATCCGGACACTGGAGCCTATGCTCTTACTCGCTGAGCCACCTGGCCGCCCCTCCCTCTACTACTCTTACTTGATTTTCAAAATTCTTCTTGAATGCCTCTATGACTTGCAACCAATTCATATTTTTCTTAGAGGAGTTTTGATTTTGTTGTCTTCTTCTGATTCTCATTTGATCTTCTTTGTCACTAAAGAAAAATTCTATAGTTTGATTTCTCTTCCTCTGTTTGCTCATTTTGCCAGCTAATTACTTGACTTTTGAGCTCTTTGTCACAGTAGAACTCTGCTTCCAGCTTGGAGAGTGCTGTGTCCCAAATTCTAGGGTTTTGAGCAGCTGTTGTCAGAGCTACTTCGAGGCACTTGCCTCAAAACTGTGAGCAGGACTGCCTGGCTCTCCACAGTGTATCAGCAATGCCATATTCACAATGCCTATAGAGATTACAAATAT
>NW_027186217.1:0-21246 GCF_028583685.1 Petaurus breviceps papuanus | reverse complement strand
CACCCAATGATGACACAACTCAGTGGTTCATTAGGCATAATCAGTGATTGGAAACATGTCTAGATGTGACATATAATTGGATTGAGATAGTTAAGGGGCTTGACCTCATTATCAAAAGCCTGTACAATTCTGGTAAACTAGTTTGCATAATAAATACTAGTTCTTGGTAATGTAGGGAGAAGATTCTATTTGAGACAATCTTCAGAGATGTAATGGATTGGTTGGGCAAGAGCACAGTGCTCAGCCTTAGCCTTGGCCAAAGACTACTTCTCCCTCCTTGGGCCCAGGGAACCTTGTTAATTGATAAAGAACGTTTTTTCTAGCATGCTTCCATCACCTGCATTATGCCTAACTACACTGGGTATACATTTGAAGAAAAGAACAGAACAGATGCCACAAAGAAATGAGATTCAAGGCTGTCCAAAGAGCACAGGAAAAAAACCTACAACGTTCCTAAGGACAGATCTTTAGAACTCTAGCATGAGTGTATATTTGCATACATGCATGTGATTATATATGTATTATGTATCCAGTGGTATTAACCTCAAAAAGAAACCTATCCCTCTAGTACATATGTTGACGTAGAAAGCCACAAATTCACAGTTTGACACTGAGGATATATACAAAATTCTTATATAAGGAATAAATTCAATAGAAATATTTTCCTGTTCATCCATTTCCCTCAGTATTCGTTACAGGAGGCTGTGCCTTATTTCACGAATGAATGCTCTCTCTCTTTTAAAATTAATTAATTTATTTTTAGTTTTCAACATACAGTTACACAAGCTTTTTCATGTCCATAAGTTTTTGAGTTTTACATTTTCTCCGCCCCCTTCTATCCCCCAAGACAGCATGCAATCTGATACAGACTCTACATATACATTTATATTAAGCATGCTTTCACATTAGTCATGTTCTGAAGAAGAATTACAAGCAATGGGATGAACGACAAGAAAGAAATAAGAAAGCGTGATCGCAAATAATATGCTACACTCTGCTTTGAGGCTCCCCAGTTCTTTCTCTGGATGTGAATAACGTTTTCCATCATGAGCCTTTTGGAGTTGTCTTAGAACCTTGCATTGCTGAGAAGAGTTAAGTCTATCACAGGTGGACCTGGAAAAATATGGCTGTACCTGCATGCAGTGTTCTGGTTCTGCTCAACTCATTCAGCATCAGTTCGTATATATCTTTCCAGGTTCTTCTGGGGTTTTATATTGGTCTTTTAGGAAGGGGGAAGGTAGGGCAGTTGCATTTAAGTGACTTACCAAAGGTCACACAATTAGTAACTGTTAGGTGTCTGAGGCCGAATTTAAACTCAGGTCCTCCTGACTCTAGTGCCAGCGCTCTATTCACTGTGCCACCTAGTTGCCCCTTTCCAGGTTTTTTCTGAAGTCTGCCCACTCATCATTTCTTATAGCAGAATAGTATTCCATAACATTCATATACCACAATTTCGTCAGCCATTCGCCAAGTGATGGCCATCCCCTCAATTTCTAAATCTTTGCCACCACAAAAAGAGCTGCTATAAATATTGTTGTACACGTGGTTCCTTTTCCCATTTTTATGATCTCTTTGGAATACATCCCTAGAAGTGATGTTACAGAGTCAATGGGCATATGCATTTTTATAGCTCTTTGGGCATAGTTTCAAATTGGTCTACAAAATGGTTGAATCAGTTCACAACACCACAAACAATGCATTAGTGTTACAAATTTCTCCCATTTTCTCCAATATTTTTCATTTTTCCTGTTTTTTCTATATTAGCCTATCTGACAGGTGTGATGTGGTATCTAAGAGTTGCTTTGATTTGCATTTCTCCAATCAGTTCTGATTTAGAGAATTTTTATCTTGTGACTCTAGATAACTTCAATTTATTTATCTGAGACTGTTCTTATTCTTTTATCATTTATGAGTTGGAGAATGACTTCTATTCTTATAAATTGGACTCAGTTCTCTATATATTTTAGAAATGAGGCCTTTATCAAAATGCTGGCTATAAAAATTCTTTCCTACTTTTCTGCTTCCTTAACTAATCTTGGTTTTATTGGTTGTTTGTGCAAAACCTTTTAAATTGAATGTAATCAAAATGATAAATTTTGTATTTCATAATGTTCTCTATCTATTGTTTGATCATAAATACCTCCTTTCTCCGTAAATCTGACAGGCAAACTCTTCCTTGCTCTCCCAGTTTGCTTGTAGTATCAGCCTTTTTATCTGAATTGTATGCCCATTTTGAATTTATATTGGGATATAGTGTAAGATATTGATCTATGCCCAGTTTCTGCCATGTTATTTTCCAGGTTTTTGGCAGTTTTCTTCAATTAGTTAGTTCTTATCCCAGAAGCTGCAGCTTTGGGGTTTATGAAATGGTAGATTACTATAGGCATTGATGACTGCATCTTGTGTATCTAATTTATTCCACTGATCAATCACTCTCTTTCTTGACCACCACCAAGTAGTTTTGATGATTGCTGCTTTATAATACCATTTAATGTCTGTTATGACTAGGTCACCTTCCCTAGTATTTCTTTTCATTAATTCCCTCAGTATTCTGGACCTTTTGTTCTTCCAGATGAATTTTGTTATTATTTTTTCTATCGCTATAATTTTTTTGGTAGTTAGATTGATATGGCGCTGAATAAGTTAACTAATTTAGATTAAATTGTCATTTTTCTTACATTATTTCGACCTATCAATGAGCAATTGATGTTTTTCCAATGATTTAGACCTGACTTTATTTGTGTTCTTTCTCTTTTTCCATTTTTGTATGATTCTCTAGATTTTTTCAAAAGAGAAATCAATTCTTCTTCATGGAGCCTTTTGTAGTCCAACAAGATGTTTTTCTTTCTTTTCTGAATTTACCTTAACTTCTTCTGCATATATTATCTATTTACCAGAGATTTGAACATTGTCTTCCCCTTATAATATGCCTTCCTTGAATACAGGTACTGACTTTACCTTTTTACATCTCCAGTTTTTTAGTACAATGCCTGGAACGTAGTAACCTCTGAATGAATATTTCTTATCTCACTTATGAACATGTCTGCTATGGTGTCTGTCCTTCCCTCCAGAGCTTCTGAAACTTCACCATATTACTGTCATGTAATTTGGGTGATGTAGAGAGGTGGTTGAACACAACAAAAGATGATTGGACAAGGCTTAAAGCAAACTAGGTGCCAGGTCTAGAGGGCTTCTTTCCAAGAATCACTAATCTCCTTTTGATCACATCCGTGTCCTCAAAAGCATCTGATTCAAGACCCAATTACACATTTATAAATGAGGAATATGTATCTCTTCCACTCAGAACCCCTTATTGTATCCATGCCTCTTTGGTGATAACTATATTCCTTCCATTTGTCCTTTGCCGCTACCACCCACTCATGTCCCTTAATACTAATAGCAAGGTAGAATGTCTTCTTACTTGTGACAGCTAAAATGTAGAGAAGAAATTAGAATTGCTTTTTAGCTCTACCAGAGAATTACTGAGGTTCCTTGCCTCAGGCTTCTCACTTACTTAAAAAAACATTCCCCTTCAATTTACTAACCTTTCCCACGTGTTTTTTCTCCACCCACTGTAGAGGATACTTCCAACTCTAAAATTCTCTGATTCTATAATCCTGTGACCACCTTTGTAGATATAATACTGTGAGGTCATTTATGAATCGAGGCAAAGAATGATTCTAACATGTTTTCTTTCAATTATTGTTCATATTGTTTCAAGCTTTAAATGTTTTTTCTTATTATTGAAGTGTGACTCTTACATACTTTGTACAAATAATAGGATGTTACACTAGTGGGGTTCATAGTAAATGACCCAAATAACCCACTTTACACTGACTCTGAAAAGAAGGGCAAGGTCTCCTGCGACAGAGTTTCTAGAGGGAATACAGAGGCACTTAATTAGTGATATACTCCATTCTAGATGAGTTATCAGAATATCACTTTAAAATATGATAAGAGATAGAGATGGCAGAACATACAGGATAGACCGGGGGCATCCATTTGATTTCCTCTAAACCTTCATTAGTCTGAATTATTTTCGTGAAAGCTACACCTGAGATGTCCATAAACTCAACTCGGCACCCTCAGCCACATTTTGCAGAGTACATACTCCTCCACAACCCCACTAACTATCCATTGATCTTGAAATTGTGACAAGACCACGCAAATATATTCTCGAAATTCATAGGGTAGAGATTTACTTTTTTATTTTGTAGGTTTCATTTTGAATAATAAAGTGATATTGGATACCATGCCCTAACCATCTTTCAAATCACTTGTCCTTATCTCAGAAATTTTACTTATCTCAGCATGTTCATGTGTATCCTGTTGCCCAGGCAGTAACAGAGCTGTTATGTGACCCTAGTGAAAAATTCCAGTTCATTCTATCCAATGAGTGTAGGAGGAAACTACCTGTAGACACTTACTCATATGGTTGGAGATCTCCCCCTCAGGGCACAGAGAACAGTTAAAACAGCAGATGGGCTCTCCCTCCAATAGGATTTGCCTGAATCCAGGGCCACAGCTCTCACTGCATGTGGCATGCGGAACCTAGTTAGAGGAGAGTAAAATGCATCATGGCTCTGGAAATTAAGAGAATAGAAGATGGTATGTCATTATTAGAGTAGAAACGACAACAATTTGGGGCGCAGAAAGCTTCTTCTGTATGAAAAAATAATAGAATTACTCATAAATCAATGAAATGCATGTAGAAGGAGCAGTGTCCTGGGCTGTAACCAGAGTTCTGGACCCGAGTCCAATTTCTGCCACTTGTGGAAAACTGGTTGAACCTTTTAGACTACATGGACTTCAATCATTCGCAAAAGGAGGAATTTGAACAAGATGCTATCTCAGGGTCCTTATGCAACTAGTATTTTGTAATGCTCAGTGTCAATTCTGTCTTTTTAATGGTCATGATATTAGTTACTGAAGGATATCAGATTGACTTTAAATATATTTAATCAGTTTGCATATAGCATGCAGGACAGACATAACTCAAAGATGAGACTGACTTCATTTTTCATTTTAATGGAAAAGAGAACTTCCACAGTCCTATACAGAAACAGCTTGTTGGGCTCAGAAATGTAATGGCATTTGGAAACTGGATGTCATTCCTTGGTTCCATACTCTTTGGATGATTGAAGTTAACATTTCCAGAGAATTAAGATGACTGTTTGTGTGTCATACTTCACAAAACTCCAGGGAGTTGACAAAAATACTGGTTTTGGTATCAGAGCACATTGAGTGAGTCATTACCTTTGTATGTCTCAGTTTGTTGTTTATGTCAAATAACATTTCTGACCAAGATGGACTTCAAAGTATGTTTCAGCTCTATATGCAATTTTGCTAATGACCCCAAATTTAAAATCACCTGATGGTTTGCTTATTTGCCTTTTTCACCCAGAAGTTTACTGCAAAGGGAAAACAAATCAGAGTCCAGGGAAGATTTTCTACTCATAAAATGGGATGTGGAATAAGCTATGCAGGAGTAAAATTTGTTCCCAAAATTAGATCATTGGGCTGATATTGCACTTGTTTCTGACCTCATAAAGTGTCCAGCCCCACACTATGGCCTTCTCATTTAATGTCAAATCTCCTCCAGGCTCAGCCATGGGGATAAACTGCCCAACTTTCACCAGAACATCAACGTCCATATCAGGTACATAGTTCAGGATGTTATATTGAGCCTCAGGGTTTTTATTCTCATCCATAAAAACCTGGTCACCAGCACTGTTGTTAAACTGGATAGTCTTTAGAAATGAGTGGAGCTGTAAGAGAAGAGAAATCCTGGTTACTTCCTGGTGCCTGAGGACAGTAAACCCCTAGAAGGAAGACCTGCATGTTGTTTGGAAGTCACTGATAGTCAAAAAGGTTTTAGTAAGTGCATATTACTTTCTTTTTGTTTTTGTGAAGAAATGAAGGTGCAAAGGAATACAAAATCAGGATCTAATATTCCAATTGGAGAGAAAAGATTCAGATGAATCAAAACATATGTATTTCCTATAAACTTTGTCTAGCTGCCATGTTTACTGTCAGGTTCCTGAAGAAGACTACATCTTCCCCTCAAGTTTTCAGCCATGTTGCTGAGGGCTTCTTCATTTCTCTCTCCATTGTCATTGCTTTAAGCTTCTCTTGCATCCTACCATGCTCTCCCAAAGGTTAATCTCCACTGATTAGTGCCGCATTTCATTTAACCTGCTAATATAATATAAGTTAATGGTACTTATTTCAAAATTATAACAGGAATAGATGTCGCAAAGTATTTCCTGGAAATAGATGTGGTGTAACAATTTGCCATTTGTCAATCCTTAGAAAAGTGGGTTAATTCTTAATGCATTTGTCCCATTTTCACACTGACCCTACTGTGTCCTGCTGCCTTGGAAACTCTTTCTCCTCTCCCCTTGATATATATATTGCTCTGATAACTGTAACCACCTCAACACCACTGTTGCCCCTGGATAGGTTTGGTCAGTGCACTGCCTTTTTGTTCCAAACACCACTCGTCCAACTTCTCAGAACCAAAGCCTTCACTGATTTTCTGGACTAATCCACCAGGTCTTCTGACTGCACCGTGCCCACACTGGGCTTCCCATGGTGCTGCCTCATATTAGCCAATCAGCTCCCTTCCCTCAGCACATACCTTTTCTTTGTACCTATCAAATTAACTGTCATTTCTCTCAGATCCAGGCAGATAATATTGCCATTGTTGGAGCAAATGCCTTCTACCTGTTAATTTCTATGATATTTTTGCAGGCATTGTTCATCTTCAGGTCTCTAAACTCAATCTGTTCCAGCTGATTTTGAAGTTATATTTTATTTGGGGAATTTCTTGGGAGGGAATATTTTCTGATTAGATTCCCTAGTTGGTTTGCAGAATGTGAAAGGGGATAGTCTCATTGCATTCTGGCATTCTTGCACCAGTTTTAGTCCATGCATTCAGTCTGAGGGAGTGTGATGTAGTGGATGTTGCTTGCTATCAAATCAGAAGCCTAGAGCTGATGTCCTGTCTCAAACACTAACTAGCTCTGCCACCCTTGGCAACCTTTTATGCCCTTTTCAGCCTCAGTTACCTCATCTATAACATCAAGGTAACAATAGCAACTAACTCTTATAATACTTGTGAGGACGAAAGGAAACAATGAATTCTAAGTGCTTTCCATGTCTTGACCTTCTACACAAATTCTTACCAGTATAATTATTATGAATCACAAAGTTTAGAAAAGGAATAGCAAGCAAGAGATTGTCCAGATAAGGACAACCTTGATTGTGAGACCTATTAAAACTGGGAAAACAAGGAGTGATTTTGTGAGAACTGGGGATGATTATTCTAGGACAAGGAGGCTGAGAGGAATATGACTGTATTTTCATGTAATTTAAAGGCTTTTATGCGGAAGAATAATTGAGTTTCTGTAGGACTCCAAAGAATAAAGTTAAGAATCAAGAGTGGAAGGTAAAGAGAGATTTGATTTTATTTGATGTAAAGAACAGACTCCTAGCCATAGAAATCTTTTTTTTATTATTTTAAAAAATTTATGGAATATAGAATCATTTCCCTAATGTAAATAATTAACATGAAACTTCAGAACCATTATGTATAACTTGGTATTCCATTCAAATATATAAGAAAGTTATTGTGTAATTTTTCCTTTTTTTCCTTACTCTTCATTACAATTGGATTACCATTGAGTACCACTAGACACAAATAGGTATAGGTACATGTACATTAAATATATAGATATATACATATGTATGTATTTATATGCATGTGTCTATGTACATGTGTATACAGATACATATTTATGCACACACGTATACATACACGTTTATAAACATATAGACACACAATTATATATATATACATACTTTTGTAAACTTTTTCTTTACCTACTTTTATTCGTCAGTTCCTTTTCTGAATGCAGAAGGCATCTTTTTTCTTATGTACATCATAGTTAATTTAGGTATTTAATAGTCAAAATGACTTTTTCTGCTCAAAGTCCTTCTTTAAACAATATTGCTGTCACTGTATAGAATTTTCTCTTGGTTCTGCTCATTTCACTCTCCATTGTTTTGTGGAAGGATTTCTATGTTTTTATAAACCATTGACTATATTATTTCTTGTTACACAATAATCTTCCATGACAATCATATACCACAACTTATTCAGCCATTCCACAATTGATGGACATCTTTGCAATTTCCAGTTGTTTGTCATGAGAAAGAGAGATGCTATAAATATTTTAGAACATATGGTTTCCTTTGCTTTTCCCCTAATCATTTTTGGAAATATAAAAAGTAGGGACATTGCTCAAAGTGCATAGGCAATTTAAATAACTCTTTGAACTTAATAAAAGATTGCTCTCCAAAGTAGTTGGATCAGTTCACAATTCCATCACAAACAGAACTCTTCATTAAATGAAAGAGCTGAGAGGTGGTGGTCCCTGCCCCAAATCCCTTAGAGATCTTTGTGCATTGCCAAAAGGAAATGTTGTTGATTATCTGGCAGAAGGGATTCCTCTTCCCATAGTTACTGGCTTCAATAGAGCTTGATGTCCTCCTCTTCAGGACCTCTCTGTAGCCTTTGACAGTGCCAATCAACTTATTCTTGACACTTTCTTCTTCGTTCTAGGTGTTCATGACACTACTTTCTCCTGGTTCTCCCCCCTGCCTTTATGACCATACCTTTTCTGTTCATTTTGATCTTCATCCAACTCTTGTCCACCAGTCTTGAGGATCCCACCGGGCTCTATCCTGGGCTCTCTTTTCCACTATACCATTTTTTGGTAATCTCAGCTCCGAGAGAGTCGACATATTAGCTCTATGTGAATGTTTCAGACTATTTAAGCAGCCCTAACCTCTCTTCTGACGTCCTGTCTGGCATTTCCAATTGCCTATTGGACATTTGGACCGGGGTGTCTTCTCTGGGCCATGTGAGCACCAAGATGGTGAACTCGACATTTTCCCTAATTTCCATGACATCTCACACAATATTGCTCTGAAATAGTAAAACATTCACTGAGGCAACACTAGCACAACCAAGTAATTTGTAGGCTTACATAACAAACCCCCTTGAATCCCCAGTCTCCTTCCTTCATTCCAATTCCATGGTGACTCTTTTGCCAGGTTGTAGAAATTTCCTGGGGCCTCAACAGCTAGCTTGGTGTGATAGTAATGGAATGTGGAGATTGCCCTGTATTGGGCATGGTTTTCAAATTGATTGTGTTAAAACCCAGAGCTTCTTAATCCCACCTGTGGGATGGACTTGTTGATGTGAAAAGAAAGTCCTGAACTGGGAGGAGCTGGTGACGTAGATTTGGAGAGACAAGAGAGAGGTGGAAGACCTTTTTTGGAAGCAGCGCCCACGTGGAGGCAGGGAAAGAGACTAAGAGAATTGCTGGTGGCTGCTTTGAATTGCCCTGGACTTTTGAGACCTGCCCCCTGAGCTGCCAAGGACTGAGGAGACATGGCTGTTTTGCTGGTACTTTGTCTGTCTGTTTTGATGTTCTTTTGCCAGATTTGTCCACTGGTGAAAGACATTCCTGTTGTTGAAGAAGTCCTGGAACCCGGCTTTTGGTTAAGAAGCCCTGAGACTGTCCTGCAGACAGAGAGTGGATACTGTCCACTGGTGAAGGACAGTGCTCTTGTTGCAGGGGTCTGGAGACTGTCCTGCAGACAGAGTGAATACTGTCCACTGGTGAAGGACAGTGCTGTTGTTGCAGGGGTCTGGGAATCTTTCTGTTGGTTCAGAAGCCTTGAAGAAGGATTTTCTTGTTGTATGTTTACAGAAATCCTAGGAGAGGGTTTTGCTAATGTTTTCAGGGGTTCTATGACTATTCTACAGACAGAGGATGAATTAATGGAGGGACTGGCAATGTATCTTGTGGCCTTGATAAGCCTTGTCTCCCCAGGAACTAAGATTGCTGAGAACTTGCCTCCTGTCAAGATGAAGAAAAGACCTCCATTTGGGTATTAAGTGCTGTGTTTAAACTTGATGTAACTCTGGGGTAGATTCAATTGTGATCCAAGGGTGGGGAACTTTTGACCTTTTTGTGCTCTGTGATTGACAAATAAAGGTATAGCCTAGGGGTGGAGAAGTATTTAGACCAGGGACTTTGTAATTGATTGAATGATTGGAAGGTCCTGGGGTGGGGTAGTCCTTGGAGATTATTTAATCACACTTAGTAAATGCTGTATTTTGGAATGATGTCATGTTTTGATCTTCTCTGTTCTTGGTTGGTCACTGAATAAAATGGAGAGCACCTATGCTGGTATTTTGAACCTTGGGAAGTTGCCTTTCCTTGGCAATTACAGTACACTTGGCCAAAGTTCTCTACGAGCAAAGTCCTGTCTGGGACTGAAACATGGAAGCCCTAATGCTGCAACATTATGAACAGCTCATGCTGTGGAAAATGGTTTGTGAATTGTTAATACCAAGCTTGAGCACTGAGGAACAGAGGGAATGCGGTCAGATACCAAGGACAAAACATTGGTCATTTAGGGGTTTTGCAGAACTCCTCTAAGACTGAGAGAAATAACACAGAACACAGCTAGTGCCAGTTCTGACTTCCAAGAAGTCATTTGGGGCAGAAACATATGCTGGTGATGCATAGATTCTCAGTGTGTGAGGAGGCTGAAATGCTTTGTGATTCAGCTCTTAAAGTAACTACAGTAAATGGGGAGGAAATCAGGAAGTGAGTGTTTAAGAAAATAGTAGGGAGTCTGAAAATACTAAATATTTTAGGAAGAAGAGCATTCAAAGACCTTCAGGATAAGCAGGTAAATTAACAGAGAAAACAATAGCAGCCGAAGGAAATATGGCTTCCAGATTTAGTGAATTGGGTTAGACATACTGAAAAATAAAGGGGAATGATCAAGCAGGGGAACCTAGGGAATGAAGAACATAGAAGAACATCACACTGTTCGTCAATGGATTAAGAGAGAAATGAGAATTTAAGAGTGCGTAATTAAGACTTATATAGCAAAACTAATGACTAGAAGAGAAAAACAGAAATCTGCAATGACAAGTTTCAGCAAAAAAACCCCACCAAAAACAAAAAAGAAATAACCCCCCCCCCAAAACAAGGAAAAAATAGTTTAGGAATACAAATACACCTAATTGAAGGACAACCTAGATGAAAAGCAAAACCAGTATAATATATAAAGTTCATGATTATGTAAAGAAAACATACTTATTTTGAAGACAAAATGCATAGAGACAGCCTAAGGATTTAAGTATTGCAGAAGAACACACCAGGACCAAAAAATCTTAATAGTATAATGAGAATAATAGAAAAAGAACTTTTTATTCTTTGTTATTTTGGAGGAGGAAAAGCAGAGCACTTAACCAAGCGACGTGCCCAAGGTCACATGGCTAGTATGTGCTACACGTCTGAGGCAGGATTTGAATTCAGGTCCTCCTGACTTCACAGCAGATGCTCTATTCACTGCGCAACCCAGCTGCCCCATAGGAAATAATGTCTAAGCATAGAAAATTAACCTTCAATTGAATTAAGGGCCAGAGTTCTTGTGGAAAAAAACCAAGCATGCAAACTCCAAGAAATGCAGTAGCAAATTTGATAATTCAATTCAGAAACAACAAATTCTGTGAAACTTCAGGAAGAAAGACCTTCAAATACAAAGGAAATAAAATTCAAATAATGTGAGACTATTCTCACTACATAGAAAAAGGAAAAGGGAATGGAATAATGTGTTTCAAAGTGCAGTGGAGCTCAGGATGAAGCCCACAGTGACTGATCCTTAAAATATGAGCTGACAACTGCAGGGCGAAGGATTGCTATTCAATAATGAGTTTCAGAAATTTATGTAAAGAAAACTAGAACTGAATAGATTATTTGCTTCAGAATCATACAAAACAATAGAAAAACAGGAACAATCTTTGAAAAAAACCCATTATTAAAAAAAAAATCCCAAAAGAATCAACTCACACTCATGTCTTCTCTCTTTGTAGAATTTTTTTTAGTTTTGCTTTTTGGAGGGCAATTGGGGTTAAGTGACTTGACCAAGGTCACATAACTAGTATTTTTTGTGTTAAGTGTCTGAGGCTGGATTTGAACTCAGGTCCTCCTGACTCCAGGGCTGGTGCTCTATTCACTGCACCACCAACTGCCCCAGTAGAATTCTTTAAACTCTCCTCAGCTTTGGAGTTCCATGTGTTGTCTTTCAATAGAGGAAAGTAGATAATTTAAGTTTGTTGAGTCCCTTATGATTGGTCTTGCATGTTTCCCTACGTATGTTTCTCCTGAGGCGTGTTTGAAAGTCCAATTTTCTATTCCGCTTTGACCTTTGTGCGAGGAGAGCTTGAAACTTCTCTATATCATAATATGTGCATTTTCACCTAACAGAATATATTCAGTTTTGTGGGTAGGTTGTTTTTGGTTGTAATATTAGCTCCTTTGTCTCACAAGGTATCACATTCCAAGTCCTCTAATTCTATAATGTTACAAACTGCTAAATCTTGTGATCCTGACTCTGGCTTCATGATATCTAAAATATTTTTTTCTTACTGCTTGAATTAATTTCTCTTTGGCTTAAGAGCTTTGGTATTTGACTACAGTATTCTTGGGAGAATTCATTTTGTGATCTCTTTCATGAGGTGCTCAGTGGATTCTGTAAAATTCTATTTTAACCTCTAGATCTAAGATAATCAGGAAGTTTTATAATTTCTTGAACTATAATGTCTAGTCTCTTTTTTATCATGGATTTCAGGCAGTCTAATAATTCTAAAAGTCTCTCTCCTCAATTTATTTTCAAGTTCAGTTGTTTTTCTGATGACATTTTCAATATTTTCTCCTTTTTTCATTTTTAAATTTTGTTTAATTGTTTCTTGATGGCTCATGGATTCAGAATTATTTCATTCGTTGAATTTATGTACTTCCTTTTTCAATTGGCCTTCTAAAACAGAACTACTTAATCATGCCTTGAACCCAAATCACTATAGTTTTCGTTGATTGGCAAGGAATCTATTCTAGTCCAAGCCTAACTTGGTCATTTTTTGGCATGTTGATGTCTAACTGAGTATAAATAATGTTTATTTATGGTCTGGGCAGAAACCCTTAGTTTCTACCCTTGCCAGTTTGACTTTTTTAAAGTAGGCCAATTAGGCCATCATTGTCTTCACTTTTTAAGTAGTCTGAAATCACTAAATGGGCACTACCTCCTTCAAATTGAGACTTAGGAAAATTCTAAGCCTAAAAATTCCAACTTTTTTCACTATTTCTAGGGTCATCTCCAGTCATTCTGACCTACATCTTGCCACTGGACTCATATGACCCTGGAAGAGATAGTGATGCTGATGACTTTGCACAGCTCTGCCTCACTTAAATCAAATTCATTTGCAAGTCAAGAAATCACCCTTTTGATGTCACTGGTCTTCCTCAATAACAGAAGGCAAACAACAGCAATTCTGCTTTTAAAGGAGTTATTCTCTTTGGTAAATTTTTGTGCACTTTTAAATCTATTAAATTAATTGTGTTTTCAAGGTATATTTACCAGGATTTTTATGCCCTTTTACCAGGTTGCTAGTTAACTTTCCATAATTCTATTATTCTCATTTTTATCTCAGTATTTTCTCTACCATACTTATTTTTTCCTTTAACTCTTCCAGAAATACTTGTTGGACATGCATGAAATAAAATTTATTCTTTGAGTCTTTGCCCATAGTTATTTCATATATTTTTAAAATCTATGTGTTAGTCTTTGTAATGGCAAGCAAAGATGTACTTAGCACTTTGTTTCAGCTACTTAAGTATCACCTTGTTTGAGCCCCTTTTGATTTGAAGGTGGGAGGAATTTTATGATGCAAAAGGAAGGGTGGGAGAGGAAGGAGAAACACCATATATAAGGAGGAGCACAACTGGGACACAGCAGAATTGAGAAGGGAACACTTGTGGTATCTAGCACTCTGTTTGTCTGTGCTTATTTGTGTTTGTGATAATTTGTGCAGAAACCCTGGGACCTTACTGGAAGCCCTGAAAGAGGATTTTCTTATTGTCTGTTTATAGACGTCCTGGTAGAGGGTTTCTGAGGTCCTGAGACTATTTTCATGATTTGTGTTGACTTCTTGGACCTTTTCTTTTGGTCTGTGTTGATTCACAGGCATATAGTGAATTGATGATGGTGATAGTAATGTGTGTGAATGTTGTTTTGGCTCTGTTAAGCTTTGTCTTCCCAGAAATAGAAACATCAAAGGAATTGAGGTGGATTGGACACTGTGAGTTTCAAAGTAGAATGGGAGTTGGATGAGGAATCAGATGAGGAGCTGACAGCTGCCTAACCTGTGAATCGAGATGATGGTTGGGTAAATTCAAGCAAGAGCTGGACCCATGGAAGAGGAACCGTGGAATCTGGGAGCCTGCTTCAAGCTAAGATGCAAAGACCTCTCCTTGGACACTTAGTGATGACTGAGATGATTATGATTTACTGTGGCCTAGGGGTGGGAGGACTTTGTACTTTGTACCTCATACCCTTTAAAGATGATTGAGTCAAGGATGATTGGAAAGTAATCTCCAATCAATAAGAAGGAATACTTTTTGACTGAGAGATTAAGACAATGTAACCTAGGAATGGGAAAACTCTCTATCCCTTTTTGTACACTGCGTCCCTTAAAGAGGATTGCTCCTTAAGGATGATTGAGTTAAGGACTTACTGAATTCCATCTTTTGTTTAAAATGATGTGGCCACTTTAGTGATTAAGTTGTTATGTTATATCATTGTGAGTGCTGTGCTTTGGTTTCTGTGAATGTTTTACCTTATTTTTTTTATTTACCTTCATTTTTACTGAATAAATAATTCACTGTACTGTGTGTTCAGAACCTTAAAGTTATTCACAGCAGCAGTCACCTGGATAGCTACTCGTGCTTGGTTATTCAGTCTTCCCTGAAATCAAAGTAGCATTTTGTGAATTTTTTTTGGTTTTTACTTTTTTTCCAGACTATTTCTTGTCTTTGAAATTCCTATTAATGTTGGACTCTGCTTACCTAGAGTGAGACAGGCACTGTACTAAACTTCAGGCTATCTCTTGGTGCTATTTTCAGAGTTAGATGTGAGGGTCTGCAAGTGTACACTGTTTTGAAGGTGGTATGATCTGGGGCCAGGTGTGGTCTCTGTTTTCGTGGTCTTTTACAGAGGTCTTTTCTTCCTTGTCATCAATCATAAACATGCCTCTCTGCCCTGGAACTTTGATTCAGAACTGCATATGGGTAAAAGTATTGCAAATCTGTGCTACCTGTACCCAGTACTGGCAAAATATACCCAGGAATCTCTTTCTGACCAGTTATCTGATGCCCTGGCTGCCTCTGGGATTTTAACTCCAGAAACTACTGCTTTTGCTGCTCCCATCACTATCACACTTCCAAGGCTCACCATTGGTGATGCTGTCACATCTGCTCCAGGCCAGCCCCAAAACCAGTGTCACCGACCTCTTCTTTTGACCTCCCAAATTTGTCTTCGGCTAGAAAAAGATCTTACTTCAAACTTTTGTTGGCTCTTCCACTCCAAAATTTGATTCGAGGCATGATTTAAAGTTGTTTGGAGGAGAATGTTAAGAGAATTAAGGTAGGGTGCCTCATATAATTTGCCATCTGAGATTCACCTATTGGCTAAATTGATTTTAAAAAAAGAAAGAAGAAAACCAAAATATCAGTTTCCAAAACTGAAAAGGATGAATTTATCACCAATGACAAAGAAATTAAAGCCATTATTCACACAATTTTGAACAACTTCATGCCAATAAATCTAATAATATAAATGAAGTGGATGAAAATTTAGAAAAATATAAATTGCCTAAAGTAACAGAAGAAATGGAATACTGAAGTAGTTCTATTTTGGGACAAAAAGTATTTGAATAAATCACAAATGATCTTCCTAAGATAAAAATAGTAAGAACATATTGATTTACATGTGAATTTTATCAAAATTATAAGGAGCAACTAATTCCGATATTATGGACGATAGATTTCCAAAGAATCCTACCAAATTCATTCTATTGCACAAATAGCATTTTGTTACTTAAAACAAGGAGAACAAAAACAGAAAGAAACACAAGACTAATTTCTGTAATGAATATTGATGAAAACATTTAAATAAGATACTAGTAAGAAGAGTATAACTATAGCTCACTGATGCAGGATTGGTTCTATATTAGGGAAATTATAAGTATAATTCCTTAAAGCCAGAGCATTAAATACCAATTGAAAAAAAAAATTGACTGACCACATCCTGAAAGAGGTCTCAAAATTAGAACTCCCAAGGATATTGTAATCAAATATCAGAGCTCTGAGGTCAAGGAGAAAATATTGTAAGTAGCCAGAAGGAAATATTTTACATATCATGGAACCACAGTCAACACCATACAAGATTAGCAACTTTTACATTAAAGAGAACAGGGACTTGAATATAATAATTTATGTAAGGCAAAGGACTTGGGATCAGAATGAAGAATAACATCCATAACTCATCTCAGTATAATCCATTAGGGAGGAAAAGAACATTTAATGAAATAGAGGATTTTCAAGCATTCTTTTTTCCAATTTATTTATTAATTTTTACTTGTCAACATTCATTTCCACAAGATTTTGAGTTACAAAATTTTGTCCCTGTCTTTTCCCTACCCCTTACGTCAAAAGACTTAGCCTACTTAATACTCCTTTCCCCAATGTGTTCTCTCTTATATCCTCCCCCATATGCCAACCCTCTAATTTTCTAAGGAGGCAAGATGGATTTCTATAGACCAGTGGTTGCATATCTTATTTCATAATTGCATGTAAAAAATACCAATTTTTTAATATACATTTGTTTTTGAAACTTAGAGTTCCAGATGTTTTCCCTTATTCCCTCCTCACCATCTCCCCCAGGAAGATAAACAATTTAAGGAGGATTGCTAGGCTCTTTTGTTGACTATGGCTTTTAGGTAGTCCAATAAGTTTTAAATGATCTCTCCTGGATCTACTTTCCAGGTTAGTGGTTTTCCCAATGAGATATTTCACATTGCCTTTCATTCTTTAATATGTTTGGATCTGTTTTATAGTATCTTGATTTCCCATAAAGTCATTAGCTTGTATTTGTTCCAATCTAATTTTGAAGGAATTATTCTCTTCAGTGAGTCTTTGAAATTCCTTTTCCACCTGGAAAAATTTGGCTTTTTAAGGCATTCTTCTTTTCATTGGCTTTTTCAACCTCTTCTGTCATTTGAGTTAGTCTATTTTTAAAAGTGTTATTTTCTTAAATCAGGCTGTTGACTCCCTTTTCTTGGTTTTCTTGCATCATTCTAACTTCTCTTCCCAATTTTTCCTCCACTTCTATTACTTGGTTTTCAAAATAATTCTTGAGCTCCTCCATGGCCTGTAACCAATTCATATTTTTCTTAGGAGCCTTTGATGCAGGAGTTCTGACTTAGTTATCTTCCTCCTGTTCCATGCTTTTATCCTTTTTGTTTCTGAAAAAAGAATCTGGTAGGATTATATTTTCTCTGCTTGCACATGTTGCCAGTCAATTACTTGACCTTTGAACTCTTTGCCATGGTAGACCGCTGCTTCTTTCTGGAGAGAACTTTGTCCCACGTTACTGGGGTTTCTGCAGCTTCCAGAGAAATTAGAAGGGCACCCTCTCCACAGTCCCCATAGGCTCTGGCACCTGGCCACACACCCCAGGACGTCCAAGCTAGATATCTATCCATATCCAAGCAGTTCAAAGCAATTACCTTCTGAATGGTCACTTGGTCCCTGTAAATTTTCAGGGCAGGATTTCCTGCAGCAGCCACTGCAGCGGCCAGATCACACTCTTGTGCCCACCCCTGTTCTAAAAGAGTTCCACACAGACCTTTTTATTTATTTTTGGCGTTTATGATTTATGAAGTCTGGAAATTGCCAGAGCGATTGGTGCTTCACTCTCCTGAAGGCTATTCGGGTTGCTGCTATTTGGGGCTGGCCTAGGGCCAAAACCAATCATGCAGGCCTGGGCTAGGCTCCCAGTCTGATGTGATAGCCCCTTCCTGCCGGCCTGCTGGGCTACCTTAAATGGGAGATTTGTTTCTCTCTGTCAATTTGTGGGATTTGCAGCTCTAAAATTTGTTTAGAGTCATTTTTTTTACATATATTGGAGGAGGTGGAAGCTGGAGACACAGGAAAGTCCTGTTTCTACTCTGTTATCTTGGCTCTGCTCTGCAAGCTTTCTTGATAAAAAGACAGAATTGTATAGAAAATTTGACTTTCAAACACAAGACTCAAGAAAACATCAAGAGGAAAACATGAAAGTTAAATCATATGAGACTCAATAAGGTCAAACAGTTTGCACTCATATAGGGGAACATGATACATGTAACTCCTACAATCTTATCACTGGAGGACAATAGGAAGGAGTTTAAATAGATAGAGGGCACGAGTTAGTTAATTATGTTTGAAGGAATTCAAAGAGTAAAGGGGAGAAAACGAGGGACATATTGGGAGAGGATGGTAAGGAAGGGAAGAACAGGGACTATATTCTCACCCCAAAGAGACATGCAAGGAGGATATTTTACAGTGGAAAAATAAGTAGCACAATATTTGAACCTCACCCTTATAGTAATTGTTTCAGGGGGAAGAATGCACACTCAAAGAGGTGGTATAAAATTTATCTAACACAACAGGGCTGTAGGAGGAGAAGGGGGTGAGAGAAAAGGAATGTGATAAAAGGGAGAATGGATTAAAGGATGCAGTCACCAGAAGAAAAACAGACTTTTGAGGAGAGGGAGGAAAAAACTAGAAAGAGAGGGATCAACAGAAGAAATAGGAATGAATGTTATACATAGATGGTAATTAAAATGGTGTATGTGAGTGCAATTAAGACATCATAAAACAGAGGCAGAAAAGAGAATGGATTAGAAACTGGAATCTAAGAATGTATAGTTTATGAGAAACACACTTCAAACTGAAAGACACACACAATTCAAAGGAGTGTTTCACCTGAAATAATAAAGGCAGAGATTTAAGTTATGATGTTATAAAATTAAAAATAATTATGTACATATTTAAAAGAGATGACCAGGAAAACTACATATTGCTAAAAAGATATGCTAGACAATGAAGAAATATTGAAAAAATTTACAGGAAGTTTCTCTGACAGAGGTATAATTTCTTACATATATTGGAAACTGTGTGAAATTTATAAAAAATAAGATCAATAGCTCAATTGATAAATGTTCAAAGGATATAAAAGCTGTTTTTAGAAGAAGAAATCAAAGCTATATATAGATACAGGGAAAATTCCCTATATATTTATTTGAGAAATACAAATTAAAACAACTTCCAGATATCACCTCATGCTTACAGATTGGCTAGCATGACAGAAAATGAAAATGACAAATGCTAGAGGGAGTGTGGAAAAATAGGGACAATAATGCACTGTTGGTGGATTTCTGAACTGGACAAACCATCTTTCACAACATTTTGGAGCTATTCTCACAGACTGATAAAACTGTACATACCCTGTGACCCATCATACCACCACTAGGTCTGCATCACTAAGATATCTACATAAAAGATACATACAAAAATACATACAATATATATATATATATATATATATATATATTTACAGCAACTCTTTGTGTGCTGGTGAAGAAGTGGAAATTTAGGGGTACCCACCAATTGGGGAATGACTCAAGGTGTAGAATATGACTGTGGCTGAAAACAATTGTACTGTAAGAAATGGCCAAGTCAGGGGCAGCTAGGTAGCACAGGGAGTAAGAGCACCGGCTCCAGTGTTGAGATGACCTGGAGATCGTATCCCGGGCTCAGACACTTAGCACCCACACAGAAACACCTGGCTGTGTAACCTTGAGCAAGTTACTCAACCCCGATTGCTTAAAAAAAAAAAAAGAAATGGCCAAGTCGATAGCTTCAGAAAAACTTGGAAAGAATTAGATAAACTCATGAAAAGTAGAGAGAGTACAACTGGGAGAATGTTTTTTTTACAAAAGTGGTAATATTGTGTTAATGATCAATTGTGAAAAATGCAGGTACTTTGAGCAGTACAACAATCCAAAGCAATTCCAGAAGAACCATGATGAAAAATACTATCCATCTCCAGAGAGAGAAGTGATGAATTACTCAGCCTTTGTTTTTAAACTTTATCTTTCTTGCTTTTTTCCCAACATGACTTATACATAAATATATTTTCCATGACTTCACAAGTATAATTGATGTCACAATTCTAGTTTTCTTAACACGTGGGATATGGGCTGGAGGAAGGGAGAGAATTTGGAACCGAAAATTTTAAAAAGAAATAATGTTAAAAATAAACGTAGAATCTAAAGAGTAATGTGTGTGTAATAAATTGGAAAAGCATGTAGAGAGATATATGAATTGATACAGAGTGAAATGAGCAGAGCTTGAGAAAACAATATGAACAGTAATTACAATAATGTAAACGAAAGGAATAGCTAATCTCCTCAAAATTAAAAGGAAAAAACCAGTGGGATGTCCACATATGTTAAATATTACACTGGTTTTCAAATTATTAAAATTCATCAATGAACTGCGCTGATTTATTTTTTTTCTCTCTAAAAATTATATTTGTTATGTAAGATGGAATTTGTGGGGGAATTTGGGATGGAATTATGGGATACTAGAATGATGCAAGAAATAAAAATATCAATAAAAATTCACTTAAAATAATTGACTGATCTGTAGATGTTTTAAATTCCACAGGTCCAAAATTGATCTAATTATTTTCTTGCCCACCCCCAACCCTCTCTTCCTTGCAACTTCCCTGTTATTATCGAATGAATCCCTATAGTCCCAGTCACCCAGGTTCCCAAACTTTGCTGTTATCCTTGACTCCCCATTCTTTCATTCAGCCATATCCATTATGTTACCAAATTATGTTGATTTTTCATTCATAGGATCTCTCATATTTGCCATCATGTCTCTTCTGACATTGAGAGGACCCTAGTTCAGGCCCTCATCACTTCAAGCCTGGACTATTGCAATAGTGACGTGGATGTTCTGCCTACCGCAAATCTCTTCCCATTACAATTCTTTCTCCATTCAGCTGTCAAAATGATTTTCTCAAATCTCAAGTTCGACTTTATCACTGAGAAATTACTGTGAGGTCTCTTACATTTCCAAAAATTTTTATGGGAGTTAGTACCACTAGTGTCATTCCTATTCCTCAAACAAAAACCTACAGCTGTTGGATTCAGGTATTCTGGTTAACTTTCATTTCTGGAATATTCTACCTCCTCATCTACCACCT
>NW_027186216.1:0-21243 GCF_028583685.1 Petaurus breviceps papuanus | reverse complement strand
CACCCAATGATGACACAACTCAGTGGTTCATTAGGCATAATCAGTGAGTGGAAACATCTCTAGATGTGACATATAATTGGATTGAGATAGTTAAGGGGCTTGACCTCATTATCAAAAGCCTGTACAATTCTGGTAAACTAGTTTGCATAATAAATACTAGTTCTTGGTAATGTAGGGAGAAGATTGTATTTGAGACAATCTTCAGAGATGTAATGGATTGGTTGGGCAAGAGCACAGTGCTCAGCCTTAGCCTTGGCCAAAGACTACTTCTCCCTCCTTGGGCCCAGGGAACCTTGTTAATTGATAAAGAACGTTTTTTCTAGCATGCTTCCATCACCTGCATTATGCCTAACTACACTGGGTATACATTTGAAGAAAAGAACAGAACAGATGCCACAAAGAAATGAGATTCAAGGCTGTCCAAAGAGCACAGGAAAAAAACCTACAACGTTCCTAAGGACAGATCTTTAGAACTCTAGCATGAGTGTATATTTGCATACATGCATGTGATTATATATGTATTATGTATCCAGTGGTATTAACCTCAAAAAGAAACCTATCCCTGTAGTACATATGTTGACGTAGAAAGCCACAAATTCACAGTTTGACACTGAGGATATATACAAAATTCTTATATAAGGAATAAATTCAATAGAAATATTTTCCTGTTCATCCATTTCCCTCAGTATTCGTTACAGGAGGCTGTGCCTTATTTCATGAATGAATGCTCTCTCTCTTTTAAAATTAATTAATTTATTTTTAGTTTTCAACATACAGTTACACAAGCTTTTTCATGTCCATAAGTTTTTGAGTTTTACATTTTCTCCGCCCCCTTCTATCCCCCAAGACAGCATGCAATCTGATACAGACTCTACATATACATTTATATTAAGCATGCTTTCACATTAGTCATGTTCTGAAGAAGAATTACAAGCAATGGGATGAACGACAAGAAAGAAATAAAAAAGCGTGATCGCAAATAATATGCTACACTCTGCTTTGAGGCTCCCCAGTTCTTTCTCTGGATGTGAATAACGTTTTCCATCATGAGCCTTTTGGAGTTGTCTTAGAACCTTGCATTGCTGAGAAGAGTTAAGTCTATCACAGGTGGACCTGGAAAAATATGGCTGTACCTGCATGCAGTGTTCTGGTTCTGCTCAACTCATTCAGCATCAGTTCGTATATATCTTTCCAGGTTCTTCTGGGGTTTTATATTGGTCTTTTAGGAAGGGGGAAGGTAGGGCAGTTGCGTTTAAGTGACTTACCAAAGGTCACACAATTAGTAACTGTTAGGTGTCTGAGGGCGAATTTAAACTCAGGTCCTCCTGACTCTAGTGCCAGCGCTCTATTCACTGTGCTACCTAGCTGCCCCTTTCCAGGTTTTTTCTGAAGTCTGCCCACTCATCATTTCTTATAGCAGAATAGTATTCCATAACATTCATATACCACAATTTCTTCAGCCATTCGCCAAGTGATGGCCATCCCCTCAATTTCTAAATCTTTGCCACCACAAAAAGAGCTGCTATAAATATTGTTGTACACGTGGGTCCTTTTCCCATTTTTATGATCTCTTTGGAATACATCCCTAGAAGTGATAATACAGAGTCAATGGGCATATGCATTTTTATAGCTCTTTGGGCATAGTTTCAAATTGGTCTACAAAATGGTTGAATCAGTTCACAACACCACAAACAATGCATTAGTGTTACAAATTTCTCCCATTTTCTCCAATATTTTTCATTTTTCCTGTTTTTTCTATATTAGCCTATCTGACAGGTGTGATGTGGTATCTAAGAGTTGCTTTGATTTGCATTTCTCCAATCAGTTCTGATTTAGAGAATTTTTATCTTGTGACTCTAGATAACTTCAATTTATTTATCTGAGACTGTTCTTATTCTTTTATCATTTATGAGTTGGAGAATGACTTCTATTCTTATAAATTGGACTCAGTTCTCTATATATTTTAGAAATGAGGCCTTTATCAAAATGCTGGTTATAAAAATTCTTTCCTACTTTTCTGCTTCCTTAACTAATCTTGGTTTTATTGGTTGTTTGTGCAAAACCTTTTAAATTGAATGTAATCAAAGTGATAAATTTTGTATTTCATAATGTTCTCTATCTATTGTTTGATCATAAATACCTCCTTTCTCCGTAAATCTGACAGGCAAACTCTTCCTTGCTCTCCCAGTTTGCTTGTAGTATCAGCCTTTTTATCTGAATTGTATGCCCATTTTGAATTTATATTGGGATATAGTGTAAGATATTGATCTATGCCCAGTTTCTGCCATGTTATTTTCCAGGTTTTTGGCAGTTTTCTTCAATTAATTAGTTCTTATCCCAGAAGCTGCAGCTTTGGGGTTTATGAAATGGTAGATTACTATAGGCATTGATGACTGCATCTTGTGTATCTAATTTATTCCACTGATCAATCACTCTCTTTCTTGACCACCACCAAGTAGTTTTGATGATTGCTGCTTTATAATACCATTTAATGTCTGTTATGACTAGGTCACCTTCCCTAGTATTTCTTTTCATTAATTCCCTCAGTATTCTGGACCTTTTGTTCTTCCAGATGAATTTTGTTATTATTTTTTCTATCGCTATAATTTTTTTGGTAGTTAGATTGATATGGCGCTGAATAAGTTAACTAATTTAGATTAAATTGTCATTTTTCTTACATTATTTCGACCTATCAATGAGCAATTGATGTTTTTCCAATGATTTAGACCTGACTTTATTTGTGTTCTTTCTCTTTTTCCATTTTTGTATGATTCTCTAGATTTTTTCAAAAGAGAAATCAATTCTTCTTCATGGAGCCTTTTGTAGTCCAACAAGATGTTTTTCTTTCTTTTCTGAATTTACCTTAACTTCTTCTGCATATATTATCTATTTACCAGAGATTTGAACATTGTCTTCCCCTTATAATATGCCTTCCTTGAATACAGGTACTGACTTTACCTTTTTACATCTCCAGTTTTTTAGTACAATGCCTGGAACGTAGTAACCTCTGAATGAATATTTCTTATCTCACTTATGAACATGTCTGCTATGGTGTCTGTCCTTCCCTCCAGAGCTTCTGAAACTTCACCATATTACTGTCATGTAATTTGGGTGATGTAGAGAGGTGGTTCAACACAACAAAAGATGATTGGACAAGGCTTAAAGCAAACTAGGTGCCAGGTCTAGAGGTCTTCTTTCCAAGAATCACTAATCTCCTTTTGATCACATCCGTGTCCTCAAAAGCATCTGATTCAAGACCCAATTACACATTTATAAATGAGGAATATGTATCTCTTCCACTCAGAACCCCTTATTGTATCCATGCCTCTTTGGTGATAACTATATTCCTTCCATTTGTCCTTTGCCGCTACCACCCACTCATGTCCCTTAATACTAATAGCAAGGTAGAATGTCTTCTTACTTGTGACAGCTAAAATGTAGAGAAGAAATTAGAATTGCTTTTTAGCTCTACCAGAGAATTACTGAGTTTCCTTACCTCAGGCTTCTCACTTACTTAAAAAAACATTCCCCTTCAATTTACTAACCTTTCCCACGTGTTTTTTTCTCCACCCACTGTAGAGGATACTTCCAACTCTAAAATTCTCTGATTCTATAATCCTGTGACCACCTTTGTAGATATAATACTGTGAAGTCATTTATGAATCGAGGCAAAGAATGATTCTAACATGTTTTCTTTCAATTATTGTTCATATTGTTTCAAGCTTTAAATGTTTTTTCTTATTATTGAAGTGTGACTCTTACATACTTTGTACAAATAATAGGATGTTACACTAGTGGGGTTCATAGTAAATGACCCAAATAACCCACTTTACACTGACTCTGAAAAGAAGGGCAAGGTCTCCTGCGACAGAGTTTCTAGAGGGAATACAGAGGCACTTAATTAGTGATATACTCCATTCTAGATGAGTTATCAGAATATCACTTTAAAATATGATAAGAGATAGAGATGGCAGAACATACAGGATAGACCGGGGGCATCCATTTGATTTCCTCTAAACCTTCATTAGTCTGAATTATTTTCGTGAAAGCTACACCTGAGATGTCCATAAACTCAACTCGGCACCCTCAGCCACATTTTGCAGAGTACATACTCCTCCACAACCCCACTAACTATCCATTGATCTTGAAATTGTGACAAGACCACGCAAATATATTCTCGAAATTCATAGGGTAGAGATTTACTTTTTTATTTTGTAGGTTTCATTTTGAATAATAAAGTGATATTGGATACCATGCCCTAACCATCTTTCAAATCACTTGTCCTTATCTCAGAAATTTTACTTATCTCAGCATGTTCATGTGTATCCTGTTGCACAGGCAGTAACAGAGCTGTTATGTGACCCTGGTGAAAAATTCCAGTTCATTCTATCCAATGAGTGTAGGAGGAAACTACCTGTAGACACTTACTCATATGGTTGGAGATCTCCCCCTCAGGGCACAGAGAACAGTTAAAACAGCAGATGGGCTCTCCCTCCAATAGGATTTGCCTGAATCCAGGGCCACAGCTCTCACTGCATGTGGCATGCGGAACCTAGTTAGAGGAGAGTAAAATGCATCATGGCTCTGGAAATTAAGAGAATAGAAGATGGTATGTCATTATTAGAGTAGGAACGACAACAATTTCGGGCGCAGAAAGCTTCTTCTGTATGAAAAAATAATAGAATTACTCATAAATCAATGAAATGCATGTAGAAGGAGCAGTGTCCTGGGCTGTAACCAGAGTTCTGGACCCGAGTCCAATTTCTGGCACTTGTGGAAAACTGGTTGAACCTTTTAGACTACATGGACTTCAATCATTCGCAAAAGGAGGAATTTGAACAAGATGCTATCTCAGGGTCCTTATGCAACTAGTATTTTGTAATGCTCAGTGTCAACTCTGTCTTTTTAATGGTCATGATATTAGTTACTGAAGGATATCAGATTGACTTTAAATATATTTAATCAGTTTGCATATAGCATGCAGGACAGACATAACTCAAAGATGAGACTGACTTCATTTTTCATTTTAATGGAAAAGAGAACTTCCACAGTCCTATACAGAAACAGATTGTTGGGCTCAGAAATGTAATGGCATTTGGAAACTGGATGTCATTCCTTGGTTCCATACTCTTTGGATGATTGAAGTTAACATTTCCAGAGAATTAAGATGACTGTTTGTGTGTCATACTTCACAAAACTCCAGGGAGTTGACAAAAATACTGGTTTTGGTATCAGAGCACATTGAGTGAGTCATTACCTTTGTATGTCTCAGTTTGTTGTTTATGTCAAATAACATTTCTGACCAAGATGGACTTCAAAGTATGTTTCAGCTCTATATGCAATTTTGCTAATGACCCCAAATTTAAAATCACCTGATGGTTTGCTTATTTGCCTTTTTCACCCAGAAGTTTACTGCAAAGGGAAAACAAATCAGAGTCCAGGGAAGATTTTCTACTCATAAAATGGGATGTGGAATAAGCTATGCAGGAGTAAAATTTGTTCCCAAAATTAGATCATTGGGCTGATATTGCACTTGTTTCTGACCTCATAAAGTGTCCAGCCCCACACTATGGCCTTCTCATTTAATGTCAAATCTCCTCCAGGCTCAGCCATGGGGATAAACTGCCCAACTTTCACCAGAACATCAACGTCCATATCAGGTACATAGTTCAGGATGTTATATTGAGCCTCAGGGTTTTTATTCTCATCCATAAAAACCTGGTCACCAGCACTGTTGTTAAACTGGATAGTCTTTAGAAATGAGTGGAGCTGTAAGAGAAGAGAAATGCTGGTTACTTCCTGGTGCCTGAGGACAGTAAACCCCTAGAAGGAAGACCTGCATGTTGTTTGGAAGTCACTGATAGTCAAAAAGGTTTTAGTAAGTGCATATTACTTTCTTTTTGTTTTTGTGAAGAAATGAAGGTGCAAAGGAATACAAAATCAGGATCTAATATTCCAATTGGAGAGAAAAGATTCAGATGAATCAAAACATATGTATTTCCTATAAACTTTGTCTAGCTGCCATGTTTACTGTCAGGTTCCTGAAGAAGACTACATCTTCCCCTCAAGTTTTCAGCCATGTTGCTGAGGGCTTCTTCATTTCTCTCTCCATTGTCATTACTTTAAGCTTCTCTTGCATCCTACCATGCTCTCCCAAAGGTTAATCTCCACTGAGTAGTGCCCCATTTCATTTAACCTGCTAATATAATATAAGTTAATGGTACTTATTTCAAAATTATAACAGGAATAGATGTCGCAAAGTATTTCCTGGAAATAGATGTGGTGTAACAATTTGCCATTTGTCAATCCTTAGAAAAGTTGGTTAATTCTTAATGCATTTGTCCCATTTTCACACTGACCCTACTGTGTCCTGCTGCCTTGGAAACTCTTTCTCCTCTCCCCTTGATATATATATTGCTCTGATAACTGTAACCACCTCAACACCACTGTTGCCCCTGGATAGGTTTGGTCAGTGCACTGCCTTTTTGTTCCAAACACCACTCGTCCAACTTCTCAGAACCAAAGCCTTCACTGATTTTCTGGACTAATCCACCAGGTCTTCTGACTGCACCGTGCCCACACTGGGCTTCCCATGGTGCTGCCTCATATTAGCCAATCAGCTCCCTTCCCTCAGCACATACCTTTTCTTTGTACCTATCAAATTAACTGTCATTTCTCTCAGATCCAGGCAGATAATATTGCCATTGTTGGAGCAAATGCCTTCTACCTGTTAATTTCTATGATATTTTTGCAGGCATTGTTCATCTTCAGGTCTCTAAACTCAATCTGTTCCAGCTGATTTTGAAGTTATATTTTATTTGGGGAATTTCTTGGGAGGGAATATTTTCTGATTAGATTCCCTAGTTGGTTTGCAGAATGTGAAAGGGGATAGTCTCATTGCATTCTGGCATTCTTGCACCAGTTTTAGTCCATGCATTCAGTCTGAGGGAGTGTGATGTAGTGGATGTTGCTTGCTATCAAATCAGAAGCCTAGAGCTGATGTCCTGTCTCAAACACTAACTAGCTCTGCCACCCTTGGCAACCTTTTATGCCCTTTTCAGCCTCAGTTACCTCATCTATAACATCAAGGTAACAATAGCAACTAACTCTTATAATACTTGTGAGGACGAAAGGAAACAATGAATTCTAAGTGCTTTCCATGTCTTGACCTTCTACACAAATTCTTACCAGTATAATTATTATGAATCACAAAGTTTAGAAAAGGAATAGCAAGCAAGAGATTGTCCAGATAAGGACAACCTTGATTGTGAGACCTATTAAAACTGGGAAAACAAGGAGTGATTTTGTGAGAACTGGGGATGATTATTCTAGGACAAGGAGGCTGAGAGGAATATGACTGTATTTTCATGTAATTTAAAGGCTTTTATGCGGAAGAATAATTGAGTTTCTGTAGGACTCCAAAGAATAAAGTTAAGAATCAAGAGTGGAAGGTAAAGAGAGATTTTATTTTATTTGATGTAAAGAACAGACTCCTAGCCATAGAAATCTTTTTTTTTATTATTTTAAAAAATTTATGGAATATAGAATCATTTCCCTAATGTAAATAATTAACATGAAACTTCAGAACCATTATGTATAACTTGGTATTCCATTCAAATATATAAGAAAGTTATTGTGTAATTTTTCCTTTTTTTCCTTACTCTTCATTACAATTGGATTACCATTGAGTACCATTAGACACAAATAGGTATAGGTACATGTACATTAAATATATAGATATATACATATGTATGTATTTATATGCATGTGTCTATGTACATGTGTATACAGATACATATTTATGCACACACGTATACATACACGTTTATAAACATATAGACACACAATTATATATATATATACATACTTTTGTAAACTTTTTCTTTACCTACTTTTATTTGTCAGTTCCTTTTCTGAATGCAGAAGGCATCTTTTTTCTTATGTACATCATAGTTAATTTAGGTATTTAATAGTCAAAATGACTTTTTCTGCTCAAAGTCCTTCTTTAAACAATATTGCTGTCACTGTATAGAATTTTCTCTTGGTTCTGCTCATTTCACTCTCCATTGTTTTGTGGAAGGATTTCTATGTTTTTATAAACCATTGACTATATTATTTCTTGTTACACAATAATCTTCCATGACAATCATATACCACAACTTATTCAGCCATTCCACAATTGATGGACATCTTTGCAATTTCCAGTTGTTTGTCATGAGAAAGAGAGATGCTATAAATATTTTAGAACATATGGTTTCCTTTGCTTTTCCCCTAATCATTTTTGGAAATATAAAAAGTAGGGACATTGCTCAAAGTGTATAGGCAATTTAAATAACTCTTTGAACTTAATAAAAGATTGCTTTCCAAAATAGTTGGATCAGTTCACAATTCCATCACAAACAGAACTCTTCATTAAATGAAAGAGCTGAGAGGTGGTGGTCCCTGCCCCAAATCCCTTAGAGATCTTTGTGCATTGCCAAAAGGAAATGTTGTTGATTATCTGGCAGAAGGGATTCCTCTTCCCATAGTTACTGGCTTCAATAGCGCTTGATGTCCTCCTCTTCAGGACCTCTCTGTAGCCTTTAACAGTGCCAATCAACTTATTCTTGACACTTTCTTCTTCGTTCTAGGTGTTCATGACACTACTTTCTCCTGGTTCTCCCCCCTGCCTTTATGACCATACCTTTTCTGTTCATTTTGATCTTCATCCAACTCTTGTCCACCAGTCTTGAGGATCCCACCGGGCTCTATCCTGGGCTCTCTTTTTCCACTATACCATTTTTTGGTAATCTCAGCTCCGAGAGAGTCGACATATTAGCTCTATGTGAATGTTTCAGACTATTTAAGCAGCCCTAAACTCTCTTCTGACGTCCTGTATGGCATTTCCAATTGCCTATTGGACATTTGGACCGGGGTGTCTTCTCTGGGCCATGTGAGCACCAAGATGGTGAACTCGACATTTTCCCTAATTTCCATGACATCTCACACAATATTGCTCTGAAATAGAAAAACATTCACTGAGGCAACACTAGCACAACCAAGTAATTTGTAGGCTTACATAACAAACCCCCTTGAATCCCCAGTCTCCCTCCTTCATTCCAATTCCATGGTGACTCTTTTGCCAGGTTGTAGAAATTTCCTGGGGCCTCAACAGCTAGCTTGGTGTGATAGTAATGGAATGTGGAGATTGCCCTGTATTGGGCATGGTTTTCAAATTGATTGTGTTAAAACCCAGAGCTTCTTAATCCCACCTGTGGGATGGACTTGTTGATGTGAAAAGAAAGTCCTGAACTGGGAGGAGCTGGTGACGTAGTTTTGGAGAGACAAGAGAGAGGTGGAAGACCTTTTTTGGAAGCAGCGCCCACGTGGAGGCAGGGAAAGAGACTAAGAGAATTGCTGGTGGCTGCTTTGAATTGCCCTGGACTTTTGAGACCTGCCCCCTGAGCTGCCAAGGACTGAGGAGACATGGCTGTTTTGCTGGTACTTTGTCTGTCTGTTTTGATGTTCTTTTGCCAGATTTGTCCACTGGTGAAAGACATTCCTGTTGTTGAAGAAGTCCTGGAACCCGGCTTTTGGTTAAGAAGCCCTGAGACTGTCCTGCAGACAGAGAGTGGATACTGTCTACTGGTGAAGGACAGTGCTCTTGTTGCAGGGGTCTGGAGACTGTCCTGCAGACAGAGTGAATACTGTCCACTGGTGAAGGACAGTGCTGTTGTTGCAGGGGTCTGGGAATCTTTCTGTTGGTTCAGAAGCCTTGAAGAAGGATTTTCTTGTGTATTTTTACAGAAATCCTAGGAGAGGGTTTTGCTAATGTTTTCAGGGGTTCTATGACTGTTCTACAGACAGAGGATGAATTAATGGAGGGACTGGCAATGTATCTTGTGGCCTTGATAAGCCTTGTCTCCCCAGGAACTAAGATTGCTGAGAACTTGCCTCGTGTCAAGATGAAGAAAAGACCTCCATTTGGGTATTAAGTGCTGTGTTTAAACTTGATGTAACTCTGGGGTAGATTCAATTGTGATCCAGGGGTGGGGAACTTTTGACCTTTTTGTGCTCTGTGATTGACAAATAAAGGTATAGCCTAGGGGTGGAGAAGTATTTAGACCAGGGACTTTGTAATTGATTGAATGATTGGAAGGTCCTGGGGTGGGGTAGTCCTTGGAGATTATTTAATCACACTTAGTAAATGCTGTATTTTGGAATGATGTCATGTTTTGATCTTCTCTGTTCTTGGTTGGTCACTGAATAAAATGGAGAGCACCTATGCTGGTATTTTGAACCTTGGGAAGTTGCCTTTCCTTGGCAATTACAGTACACTTGGCCAAAGTTCTCTACGAGCAAAGTCCTGTCTGGGACTGAAACATGGAAGCCCTAATGCTGCAACATTATGAACAGCTCATGCTGTGGAAAATGGTTTGTGAATTGTTAATACCAAGCTTGAGCACTGAGGAACAGAGGGAATGCGGTCAGATACCAAGGACAAAACATTGGTCATGTAGGGGTTTTGCAGAACTCCTCTAAGACTGAGAGAAATAACACAGAACACAGCTAGTGCCAGTTCTGACTTACAAGAAGTCATTTGGGGCAGAAACATATGCTGGTGATGCATAGATTCTCAGTGTGTGAGGAGGCTGAAATGCTTTGTGATTCAGCTCTTAAAGTAACTACAGTAAATGGGGAGGAAATCAGGAAGTGAGTGTTAAAGAAAATAGTAGGGAGTCTGAAAATACTAAATATTTTAGGAAGAAGAGCATTCAAAGACCTTCAGGATAAGCAGGTAAATTAACAGAGAAAACAATAGCAGCAGAAGGAAATATGGCTTCCAGATTTAGTGAATTGGGTTAGACATACTGAAAAATAAAGGGGAATGATCAAGCAGGGGAACCTAGGGAATGAAGAACATAGAAGAACATCACACTGTTCGTCAATGGATTAAGAGAGAAATGAGAATTTAAGAGTGCGTAATTAAGAATTATATAGCAAAACTAATGACTAGAAGAGAAAAACAGAAATCTGCAATGACAAGTTTCAGCAAAAAAACCCCACCAAAAACAAAAAAGAAATAACCCCCCCCCCAAAACAAGGAAAAAATAGTTTAGGAATACAAATACACCTAATTGAAGGACAACCTAGATGAAAAGCAAAACCAGTATAATATATAAAGTTCATGATTATGTAAAGAAAACATACTTATTTTGAAGACAAAATGCATAGAGACAGCCTAAGGATTTAAGTATTGCAGAAGAACACACCAGGACCAAAAAATCTTAATAGTATAATGAGAATAATAGAAAAAGAACTTTTTATTCTTTGTTATTTTGGAGGAGGAAAAGCAGAGCACTTAACCAAGCGACGTGCCCAAGGTCACATGGCTAGTATGTGCTACACGTCTGAGGCAGGATTTGAATTCAGGTCCTCCTGACTTCACAGCAGATGCTCTATTCACTGCGCAACCCAGCTGCCCCATAGGAAATAATGTCTAAGCATAGAAAATTAACCTTCAATTGAATTAAGGGCCAGAGTTCTTGTGGAAAAAAACCAAGCATGCAAACTCCAAGAAATGCAGTAGCAAATTTGATAATTCAATTCAGAAACAACAAATTCTGTGAAACTTCAGGAAGAAAGACCTTCAAATACAAAGGAAATAAAATTCAAATAATGTGAGACTATTCTCACTACATAGAAAAAGGAAAAGGGAATGGAATAATGTGTTTCAAAGTGCAGTGGAGCTCAGGATGAAGCCCACAGTGACTGATCCTTAAAATATGAGCTGACAACTGCAGGGCGAAGGATTGCTATTCAATAATGAGTTTCAGAAATTTATGTAAAGAAAACTAGAACTGAATAGATTATTTGCTTCAGAATCATACAAAACAATAGAAAAACAGGAACAATCTTTGAAAAAAACCCATTATTAAAAAAAAAAATCCCAAAAGAATCAACTCACACTCATGTCTTCTCTCTTTGTAGAATTTTTTTTAGTTTTGCTTTTTGGAGAGCAATTGGGGTTAAGTGACTTGACCAAGGTCACATAACTAGTATTTTTTGTGTTAAGTGTCTGAGGCTGGATTTGAACTCAGGTCCTCCTGACTCCAGGGCCGGTGCTCTATTCACTGCACCACCAACTGCCCCAGTAGAATTCTTTAAACTCTCCTCAGCTTTGGAGTTCCATGTGTTGTCTTTCAATAGAGGAAAGTAGATAATTTAAGTTTGTTGAGTCCCTTATGATTGGTCTTGTATGTTTCCCTACGTATGTTTCTCCTGAGGCGTGTTTGAAAGTCCAATTTTCTATTCCGCTTTGACCTTTGTGCGAGGAGAGCTTGAAACTTCTCTATATCATAATATGTGCATTTTCACCTAACAGAATATATTCAGTTTTGTGGGTAGGTTGTTTTTGGTTGTAATATTAGCTCCTTTGTCTCACAAGGTATCACATTCCAAGTCCTCTAATTCTATAATGTTACAAACTGCTAAATCTTGTGATCCTGACTCTGGCTTCATGATATCTAAAATATTTTTTTCTTACTGCTTGAATTAATTTCTCTTTGGCTTAAGAGCTTTGGGATTTGACTACAGTATTCTTGGGAGAATTCATTTTGTGATCTCTTTCATGAGGTGCTCAGTGGATTCTGTAAAATTCTATTTTAACCTCTAGATCTAAGATAATCAGGAAGTTTTATAATTTCTTGAACTATAATGTCTAGTCTCTTTTTTATCATGGATTTCAGGAAGTCTAATAATTCTAAAAGTCTCTCTCCTCAATTTATTTTCAAGTTCAGTTGTTTTTCTGATGACATTTTCAATATTTTCTCCTTTTTTCATTTTTAAATTTTGTTTAATTGTTTCTTGATGGCTCATGGATTCAGAATTATTTCATTCGCTGAATTTATGTACTTCCTTTTTCAATTGGCCTTCTAAAACAGAACTACTTAATCATGCCTTGAACCCAAATCACTATAGTTTTCGTTGATTGGCAAGGAATCTATTCTAGTCCAAGCCTAACTTGGTCATTTTTTGGCATGTTGATGTGTAACTGAGTATAAATAATGTTTATTTATGGTCTGGGCAGAAACCCTTAGTTTCTACCCTTGCCAGTTTGACTTTTTTAAAGTAGGCCAATTAGGCCATCATTGTCTTCACTTTTTAAGTAGTCTGAAATCACTAAATGGGCACTACCTCCTTCAAATTGAGACTTAGGAAAATTCTAAGCCTAAAAATTCCAACTTTTGTCACTATTTCTAGGGTCATCTCCAGTCATTCTGACCTACATCTTGCCACTGGACTCATATGACCCTGGAAGAGATAGTGATGCTGATGACTTTGCACAGCTCTGCCTCACTTAAATCAAATTCATTTGCAAGTCAAGAAATCACCCTTTTGATGTCACTGGTCTTCCTCAATAACAGAAGGCAAACAACAGCAATTCTGCTTTTAAAGGAGTTATTCTCTTTGGTAAATTTTTGTGCACTTTTAAATCTATTAAATTAATTGTGTTTTCAAGGTATATTTACCAGGATTTTTATGCCCTTTTACCAGGTTGCTAGTTAACTTTCCATAATTCTATTATTCTCATTTTTATCTCAGTATTTTCTCTACCATACTTATTTTTTCCTTTAACTCTTCCAGAAATACTTGTTGGACATGCATGAAATAAAATTTATTCTTTGAGTCTTTGCCCATAGTTATTTCATATATTTTTAAAATCTATGTGTTAGTCTTTGTAATGGCAAGCAAAGATGTACTTAGCACTTTGTTTCAGCTACTTAAGTATCACCTTGTTTGAGCCCCTTTTGATTTGAAGGTGGGAGGAATTTTATGATGCAAAAGGAAGGGTGGGAGAGGAAGGAGAAACACCATATATAAGGAGGAGCACAACTGGGACACAGCAGAATTGAGAAGGGAACACTTGTGGTATCTAGCACTCTGTTTGTCTGTGCTGATTTGTGTTTGTGATAATTTGTGCAGAAACCCTGGGACCTTACTGGAAGCCCTGAAAGAGGATTTTCTTATTGTCTGTTTATAGACGTCCTGGTAGAGGGTTTCTGAGGTCCTGAGACTATTTTCATGATTTGTGTTGACTTCTTGGACCTTTTCTTTTGGTCTGTGTTGATTCACAGGCAGATAGTGAATTGATGATGGTGATAGTAATGTGTGTGAATGTTGTTTTGGCTCTGTTAAGCTTTGTCTTCCCAGAAATAGAAACATCAAAGGAATTGAGGTGGATTGGACACTGTGAGTTTCAAAGTAGAATGGGAGTTGGATGAGGAATCAGATGAGGAGCTGACAGCTGCCTAACCTGTGAATCGAGATGATGGTTGGGTAAATTCAAGCAAGAGCTGGACCCATGGAAGAGGAACCGTGGAATCTGGGAGCCTGCTTCAAGCTAAGATGCAAAGACCTCTCCTTGGACACTTAGTGATGACTGAGATGATTATGATTTACTGTGGCCTAGGGGTGGGAGAACTTTGTACTTTGTACCTCATACCCTTTAAGGATGATTGAGTCAAGGATGATTGGAAAGTAATCTCCAATCAATAAGAAGGAATACTTTTTGACTGAGAGATTAAGACAATGTAACCTAGGAATGGGAAAACTCTCTATCCCTTTTTGTACACTGCGTCCCTTAAAGAGGATTGCTCCTTAAGGATGATTGAGTTAAGGACTTACTGAATTCCATCTTTTGTTTAAAATGATGTGGCCACTTTAGTGATTAAGTTGTTATGTTATATCATTGTGAGTGCTGTGCTTTGGCTTCTGTGAATGTTTTACCTTATTTTTTTTATTTACCTTCATTTTTTACTGAATAAATAATTCACTGTACTGTGTGTTCAGAACCTTAAAGTTATTCACAGCAGCAGTCACCTGGATAGCTACTCGTGCTTGGTTATTCAGTCTTCCCTGAAATCAAAGTAGCATTTTGTGAATTTTTTTTGGTTTTTACTTTTTTTCCAGACTATTTCTTGTCTTTGAAATTCCTATTAATGTTGGACTCTGCTTACCTAGAGTGAGAGAGGCACTGTACTAAACTTCAGGCTATCTCTTGGTGCTATTTTCAGAGTTAGATGTGAGGGTCTGCAAGTGTACACTGTTTTGAAGGTGGTATGATCTGGGGCCAGGTGTGGTCTCTGTTTTCGTGGTCTTTTACAGAGGTCTTTTCTTCCTTGTCATCAATCATAAACATGCCTCTCTGCCCTGGAACTTTGATTCAGAACTGCATATGGGTAAAATATTGCAAATCTGTGCTACCTGTACCCAGTACTGGCAAAATATACCCAGGAATCTCTTTCTGACCAGTTATCTGATGCCCTGGCTGCCTCTGGGATTTTAACTCCAGAAACTTCTGCTTTTGCTGCTCCCATCACTATCACACTTCCAAGGCTCACCATTGGTGATGCTGTCACATCTGCTCCAGGCCAGCCCCAAAACCAGTGTCACCGACCTCTTCTTTTGACCTCCCAAATTTGTCTTCGGCTAGAAAAAGATCTTACTTCAAACTTTTGTTGGCTCTTCCACTCCAAAATTTGATTCGAGGCATGATTTAAAGTTGTTTGGAGGAGAATGTTAAGAGAATTAAGGTAGGGTGCCTCATATAATTTGCCATCTGAGATTCACCTATTGGCTAAATTGATTTTAAAAAAAGAAAGAAGAAAACCAAAATATCAGTTTCCAAAACTGAAAAGGATGAATTTATCACCAATGACAAAGAAATTAAAGCCATTATTCACACAATTTTGAACAACTTCATGCCAATAAATCTAATAATATAAATGAAGTGGATGAAAATTTAGAAAAATATAAATTGCCTAAAGTAACAGAAGAAATGGAATACTGAAGTAGTTCTATTTTGGGACAAAAAGTATTTGAATAAATCACAAATGATCTTCCTAAGATAAAAATAGTAAGAACATATTGATTTACATGTGAATTTTATCAAAATTATAAGGAGCAACTAATTCCGATATTATGGACGATAGATTTCCAAAGAATCCTACCAAATTCATTCTATTACACAAATAGCATTTTGTTACTTAAAACAAGGAGAACAAAAACAGAAAGAAACACAAGACTAATTTCTGTAATGAATATTGATGAAAACATTTAAATAAGATACTAGTAAGAAGAGTATAACTATAGCTCACTGATGCAGGATTGGTTCTATATTAGGGAAATTATAAGTATAATTCCTTAAAGCCAGAGCATTAAATACCAATTGAAAAAAAAAATTGACTGACCACATCCTGAAAGAGGTCTCAAAATTAGAACTCCCAAGGATATTGTAATCAAATATCAGAGCTCTGAGGTCAAGGAGAAAATATTGTAAGTAGCCAGAAGGAAATATTTTACATATCATGGAACCACAGTCAACACCATACAAGATTAGCAACTTTTACATTAAAGAGAACAGGGACTTGAATATAATTATTTATGTAAGGCAAAGGACTTGGGATCAGAATGAAGAATAACATCCATAACTCATCTCAGTATAATCCCTTAGGGAGGAAAAGAACATTTAATGAAATAGAGGATTTTCAAGCATTCTTTTTTCCAATTTATTTATTAATTTTTACTTGTCAACATTCATTTCCACAAGATTTTGAGTTACAAAATTTTGTCCCTGTCTTTTCCCTACCCCTTACCTCAAAAGACTTAGCCTATTTAATACTCCTTTCCCCAATGTGTTCTCTCTTATATCCTCCCCCATATGCCAACCCTCTAATTTTCTAAGGAGGCAAGATGGATTTCTATAGACCAGTGGTTGCATATCTTATTTCATAATTGCATGTAAAAAATACCAATTTTTTAATATACATTTGTTTTTGAAACTTAGAGTTCCAGATGTTTTCCCTTATTCCCTCCTCACCATCTCCCCCAGGAAGATAAACAATTTAAGGAGGATTGCTAGGCTCTTTTGTTGACTATGGCTTTTAGGTAGTCCAATAAGTTTTAAATGATCTCTCCTGGATCTACTTTCCAGGTTAGTGGTTTTCCCAATGAGATATTTCACATTGCCTTTCATTCTTTAATATGTTTGGATCTGTTTTATAGTATCTTGATTTCCCATAAAGTCATTAGCTTGTATTTGTTCCAATCTAATTTTGAAGGAATTATTCTCTTCAGTGAGTCTTTGAAATTCCTTTTCCACCTGGAAAAATTTGGCTTTTTAAGGCATTCTTCTTTTCATTGGCTTTTTCAACCTCTTCTGTCATTTGAGTTAGTCTATTTTTAAAAGTGTTATTTTCTTAAATCAGGCTGTTGACTCCCTTTTCTTGGTTTTCTTGCATCATTCTAACTTCTCTTCCCAATTTTTCCTCCACTTCTATTACTTGGTTTTCAAAATAATTCTTGAGCTCCTCCATGGCCTGTAACCAATTCATATTTTTCTTAGGAGCCTTTGATGCAGGAGTTCTGACTTAGTTATCTTCCTCCTGTTCCATGCTTTTATCCTTTTTGTTTCTGAAAAAAGAATCTGGTAGGATTATATTTTCTCTGCTTGCACATGTTGCCAGTCAATTACTTGACCTTTGAACTCTTTGCCATGGTAGACCGCTGCTTCTTTCTGGAGAGAACTTTGTCCCACGTTACTGGGGTTTCTGCAGCTTCCAGAGAAATTAGGAGGGCACCCTCTCCACAGTCCCCATAGGCTCTGGCACCTGGCCACACACCCCAGGACGTCCACGCTAGATATCTATCCATATCCAAGCAGTTCAAAGCAATTACCTTCTGAATGGTCACTTGGTCCCTGTAAATTTTCAGGGCAGGATTTCCTGCAGCAGCCACTGCAGCGGCCAGATCACACTCTTGTGCCCACCCCTGTTCTAAAAGAGTTCCACACAGACTTTTTTATTTATTTTTGGCGTTTATGATTTATGAAGTCTGGAAATTGCCAGAGCGATTGGTGCTTCACTCTCCTGAAGGCTATTCGGGTTGCTGCTATTTGGGGCTGGCCTAGGGCCAAAACCAATCATGCAGGCCTGGGCTAGGCTCCCAGTCTGATGTGATAGCCCCTTCCTGCCGGCCTGCTGGGCTACCTTAAATGGGAGATTTGTTTCTCTCTGTCAATTTGTGGGATTTGCAGCTCTAAAATTTGTTTAGAGTCATTTTTTTTTACATATATTGGAGGAGGTGGAAGCTGGAGCCAGAGGAAAGTCCTGTTTCTACTCTGTTATCTTGGCTCTGCTCTGCAAGCTTTCTTGATAAAAAGACAGAATTGTATAGAAAATTTGACTTTCAAACACAAGACTCTAGAAAACATCAAGAGGAAAACATGAAAGTTAAATCATATGAGACTCAATAAGGTCAACAGTTTGCACTCATATAGGGGAACATGATACATGTAACTCCTACAATCTTATCACTGGAGGACAATAGGAAGGAGTTTAAATAGATAGAGGGCACGAGTTAGTTAATTATGTTTGAAGGAGTTCAAAGAGTAAAGGGGAGAAAACGAGGGACATATTGGGAGAGGATGGTAAGGAAGGGAAGAACAGGGACTATATTCTCACCCCAAAGAGACATGCAAGGAGGATATTTTACAGTGGAAAAATAAGTAGCACAATATTTGAACCTCACCCTTATAGTAATTGTTTCAGGGGGAAGAATGCACACTCAAAGAGGTGGTATAAAATTTATCTAACACAACAGGGCTGTAGGAGGAGAAGGAGGTGAGAGAAAAGGAATGTGATAAAAGGGAGAATGGATTAAAGGATGCAGTCACCAGAAGAAAAACAGACTTTTGAGGAGAGGGAGGAAAAAACTAGAAAGAGAGGGATCAACAGAAGAAATAGGAATGAATGTTATACATAGATGGTAATTAAAATGGTGTATGTGAGTGCAATTAAGACATCATAAAACAGAGGCAGAAAAGAGAATGGATTAGAAACTGGAATCTAAGAATGTATAGTTTATGAGAAACACACTTCAAACTGAAAGACACACACAATTCAAAGGAGTGTTTCACCTGAAATAATAAAGGCAGAGATTTAAGTTATGATGTTATAAAATTAAAAATAATTATGTACATATTTAAAAGAGATGACCAGGAAAACTACATATTGCTAAAAAGATATGCTAGACAATGAAGAAATATTGAAAAAATTTACAGGAAGTTTCTCTGACAGAGGTATAATTTCTTACATATATTGGAAACTGTGTGAAATTTATAAAAAATAAGATCAATAGCTCAATTGATAAATGTTCAAAGGATATAAAAGCTGTTTTTAGAAGAAGAAATCAAAGCTATATATAGATACAGGGAAAATTCCCTATATATTTATTTGAGAAATACAAATTAAAACAACTTCCAGATATCACCTCATGCTTACAGATTGGCTAGCATGACAGAAAATGAAAATGACAAATGCTAGAGGGAGTGTGGAAAAATAGGGACAATAATGCACTGTTGGTGGATTTCTGAACTGGACAAACCATCTTTCACAACATTTTGGAGCTATTCTCACAGACTGATAAAACTGTACATACCCTGTGACCCATCATACCACCACTAGGTCTGCATCACTAAGATATCAACATAAAAGATACATACAAAAATACATACAATATATATATATATATTTACAGCAACTCTTTGTGTGCTGGTGAAGAAGTGGAAATTTAGGGGTACCCACCAATTGGGGAATGACTCAAGGTGTAGAATATGACTGTGGCTGAAAACAATTGTACTGTAAGAAATGGCCAAGTCAGGGGCAGCCAGGTAGCACAGGGAGTAAGAGCACCGGCTCCAGTGTTGAGATGACCTGGAGATCGAATCCCGGGCTCAGACACTTAGCACCCACACAGAAACACCTGGCTGTGTAACCTTGAGCAAGTTACTCAACCCCGATTGCTTAAAAAAAAAAAAAAAAAGAAATGGCCAAGTCGATAGCTTCAGAAAAACTTGGAAAGAATTAGATAAACTCATGAAAAGTAGAGAGAGTACAACTGGGAGAATGTTTTTTTTACAAAAGTGGTAATATTGTGTTAATGATCAATTGTGAAAAATGCAGGTACTTTGAGCAGTACAACAATCCAAAGCAATTCCAGAAGAACCATGATGAAAAATACTATCCATCTCCAGAGAGAGAGAAGTGATGAATTACTCAGCCTTTGTTTTTAAACTTTATCTTTCTTGCTTTTTTCCCAACATGACTTATACATAAATATATTTTCCATGACTTCACAAGTATAATTGATGTCACAATTCTAGTTTTCTTAACACGTGGGATATGGGCTGGAGGAAGGGAGAGAATTTGGAACCGAAAATTTTAAAAAGAAATAATGTTAAAAATAAACGTAGAATCTAAAGAGTAATGTGTGTGTAATAAATTGGAAAAGCATGTAGAGAGATATATGAATTGATACAGAGTGAAATGAGCAGAGCTTGAGAAAACAATATGAACAGTAATTACAATAATGTAAACGAAAGGAATAGCTAATCTCCTCAAAATTAAAAGGAAAAAACCAGTGGGATGTCCACATATGTTAAATATTACACTGGTTTTCAAATTATTAAAATTCATCAATGAACTGCGCTGATTTATTTTTTTTCTCTCTAAAAATTATATTTGTTATGTAAGATGGAATTTGTGGGGGAATTTGGGATGGAATTATGGGATACTAGAATGATGCAAGAAATAAAAATATCAATAAAAATTCACTTAAAATAATTGACTGATCTGTAGATGTTTTAAATTCCACAGGTCCAAAATTGATCTAATTATTTTCTTGCCCACCCCCAACCCTCTCTTCCTTGCAACTTCCCTGTTATTATCGAATGAATCCCTATAGTCCCAGTCACCCAGGTTCCCAAACTTTGCTGTTATCCTTGACTCCCCATTCTTTCATTCAGCCATATCCATTATGTTACCAAATTATGTTGATTTTTCATTCATAGGATCTCTCATATTTGCCATCATGTCTCTTCTGACATTGAGAGGACCCTAGTTCAGGCCCTCATCACTTCAAGCCTGGACTATTGCAATAGTGACGTGGATGTTCTGCCTACCGCAAATCTCTTCCCATTACAATTCTTTCTCCATTCAGCTGTCAAAATGATTTTCTCAAATCTCAAGTTCGACTTTATCACTGAGAAATTACTGTGAGGTCTCTTACATTTCCAAAAATTTTTATGGGAGTTAGTACCACTAGTGTCATTCCTATTCCTCAAACAAAAACCTACAGCTGTTGGATTCAGGTATTCTGGTTAACTTTCATTTCTGGAATATTCTACCTCCTCATCTACCACCT
>NW_027186215.1:21678-31685 GCF_028583685.1 Petaurus breviceps papuanus | reverse complement strand
GATCTGTGTTGGCGTTCCTGAGCTCCTGCTCTCTCATTTCCTCGGTGAGGCAGCCGTTGTAGGTTCAGCTGTTCTCTCTGCCCTTTGGTTTGCTGCGTGGGCCACGAGTTCTGCTCTCATCGCTCTTAAGCTGCTCAGGAGCAGAGTGCTGCGCCCTCATGCTCTCGCACTCCACAGGCCTCTGTCTCCCCAGGCGTCGGTCGGCCTGTTCTCCTTTGTGTCACAGTATGTGTTCATAGGGGCCTGAAGTCCTTCATGAGATCTGGAGGCCACATTTCCTTCTGCTGTTGCTGTTTTGCTTTATCTGTTTATTTTCAAGATCTGAGAAGTTTTTTTCCCCAGACCTTGGTTGATTCCAGGGTTGTCCCCCCTGATTCCCCTTTATTGCTCCCTTTCTGACTCTGCCCCCTTTGATTGTGGTTTCCTTGGAGGTCAGCCTGCTCCCACACTAGGCAGCTCCTGCTAGACCAGCTTTCGTCTCTGCCCCAGCTGACCTGCAGGTGGAGTGCTGCCCAGCCCCCCACATAGCGTCCTCCGGCCCAGCACCAGCAGTTGAGAGAGGAGCCTTGCTTACTGCTGACATCCATGGGGTTGTCCATTGGGACACTGTCCGGCCCCAAGCGGACTTCCATGGTCTGGAGCAGGGCGTGGCACTTGTTGCCATGCAGCCTGAATGCCACCAGGGTGGAAGGTGAGGGAGGAGGCTGGGTGGCCTAGACCATGGAGACGGCTGAAGTGGTTTTAGTTTTGGAGGTATGAGAGGTCTTGGGGATTGGGGAAAATACCTAGTCCTTCATCTTGTGACTCGTGTGACCCAGAAACCCCTATTTTTACCAGTGAGGAAGCTAAGGCAGGCACGGGTGAAGTGACTTGCCCAGGGTCACACAACTAGTAAATGTCTGAGGCTGGATTCCTGGTTCTAGGCCCAGCGCTGTCCGCTGGGCCACCTGGCTGTCTTTTGTTAAATGCTTCTACATACCAGATACTGTGCTGAGCACTGGCGGTACAAGGCACAGCAAAAACTGCTTCCCCCTTCAAGGAGCATCCATTCCAGTGAGAGATGTATGTGCAAACACATACCTAGAGGAGATACATGGGACAAAATGTCAGTCAGTCTCAAGGGGAGACAGTAGTATTGAGAGCAACGGGGCCAGGCTTTCAGGAGAGGGAGGCAGAGGGGAGAAAGGGGTTACTGGCTACGGAGGGCAGCCGGCAACAGTGCTGGGGGAGGAGGTGGGGAATGTCAGGGCTGGTGTCGCTGGATCGGGACAAGTGCGGGGCACGGCAGGTAGGAGGGGATCAGCACATGAAGGGCCTTGAATGCCAAACCAGAGACGTGGGATGGATGCTGTGTAGAGCACAGGGCTTGGTTGTTGATGTTTGAGCAGGTGGCTGGTTGTAGGAAGGTGTCTACCCTAGGGTCAGGGAGCACGAGGTCGTGGAGTGAAGCTGGCTCTGGGATCAGGATGGCGTTATCGATTCCTAGAAGGGGGCACTGCCTCAGATGATGAATTTGGTTTCACCGGATGTCAGTGTGAGGTACCAGTGACATGAACCCCCAGGTAGAAGGAGCCAGCCAGGACCTCAGACTGACCCTCGAGGCACAGTGATGTCCCGGGGCCAGAGAGACCCAGAAGAAGCAGTCTGAGCCGGGGGAGAGGGGGCATCAAATGGGGAAGGTACTCACTGGTCCATTGGCACAGTCAAGAAGATAGCAAGCTGCCTCTTAGACTGGGGGCCGTCTGCCCTTGGGGTCTGGTGGGCGGGCCTGGGCTCAGAGGCAGAGGGAGGTCGAGCTTCACTCACTGCCAGGTGACCCTGGGCACAGCCCAGCCCTCCCGGGGGCTCCCCAGCCTCTGAGGTACCTTCAGGCTCCAAGTTGAGAATCCTGGAGGCTGAAGAGCAGATGGGGAGAGAAGCGTAGGCAGCAGAGGACCCGAACATGCTCCTGAATCTGCAGTCAGACAGAATGAAACCCTGGAGGCTGCCGGGGGCAGGAGGGGTAGGAAGGCCCGGCCTCAGGCCCTTCTGCTTCAGCTTCCTCATCCGTAAAATGGGAGCAGTTTTAGCCCCTACCTCCTAGGGCGGTTGTGGAGATTCATTGAGGGCATGTGTATTTAGGTAGAAGCCAGTGAGTCAGCCTGAAAGTGCTAGAGCAGTGCCGAGGGGTGTTCTTGGTGGGCTGGCTGTGCCTTGGGCTGTTGGAGCCAAGGCGGGATGGCCAAGTGTTGTTTGGGTGCCAGATCCCCAGTGTGGACAGAATGCCACACTCTGCTCTGCTCTGTTGGGTGATTCTCAGAGCAGGAAGGGCCTGTGAGGGATCCAGAGGGAAGGAGCCTGGCACAGGGGCATCCCTGCTGTGAGCTACCACTCTAATGGAGGGGGAGGCAGTCTAGAACCTGGGAGGACAGGGCAGGGGGCTGCCTCCCGTATGTGGGCAGCGGGGCAGGTGCCAGGCTGTGGGCCACAACCTGGGCATGAAGCGGGCACTCTGCCTTTACGAGTCTGCATGTTAACAGTCTGACCTCCTTCTGGGCTGCTGGAGAATCTGTGAAGAGCTCTTGGGTGGGGGGCAGGAAGGGAAGCACATCAGCAGCTTCCACCTTGGACTGGGAGCTCACAGCCCAATCACTTGGTGTTTAGAATAGTGAACTTCTCAAGAGCAAGATGCCAACCAAAGGAGGTTCGTCCTGGCCCCAGGCCCTGGCAGCAGCCCCTCCGCAGTGCCCAGCAGAGCCACCCCACCCCCAGCAGGTACCGTACCAAAGGGCCCAGGGTTGGGAGGCGCTGGCGGCTCCCTGGGACCTTGTCTGAGACCACGCCTGGAGGACACTTGTTCTGCTTGCAGAAGCTCTATGGGGGATCACAGAGTGGTCCTTCTGACTCCCCGGGGCTGGTTTGGGAGTCAGAAGGACCTGCCTGGGATCAGACCCCACATGTACTGGCTGTGTGGCCCTGGGCAAGTCCCCAGACCTCTCCATGCTGAGAGTTCCCTTTCTGTTAGCCTAGAAGATGCCTAGCCTGTGCTGATCTGCGTGGGCAGGTGGGTGTATGGATGGATGGATGGATGGACGGACAGATGGACGGACGGAATGTCCTCATAGATTGCTGGTTCTCTCTCTTCCACTCACCCCCCAAAAAGCTTGAGGTCCTGGTCACTTTGCTCTGCAGGAGCAGAGTTAGCCTGATGCAGATGAGAGATGCTATCTGATGTGCACAAAGGCCCAGTTCCCATATTTAATTTCCAAACAGAATTTCATTCTCCTCCTGACCCTTTTGGCTTGCATTTCATAGTGCTTAAGAACTGGCTAGAGTCCTATTTGTTTCTAGAATGGGACAAGGAGTTCTTTGGTATTAAAATGTGAGAATTGTCTTTGTAGTCCCAGGAAATCTTGTGGCCAGTTGGAAGGCAGAGGGCCTTGTCTGCACCGAGATCACATCAAAATTTTGCCCGAGGGCATTTGGAAACCATTTACTCTGGTTGTCCTCATCTTTTCCATCATCCTACTGAATTTAAGATGATTCTGTGGTGGTGTTGGACCTTTCTTTGTGCTTGTGACTAAAAATTAACTTTATAAACAAAACAGACATGGACACTTTGGGTCTGGCTTGTACTGACTTGTGTTTAAGCAATATTAAATCTGGTGGAATAATAACTGATTATTTTCAGTTAATGGGTAAGTTAGCATATGGGGTTTTTTCCTTGGTTGATATGTAACATTTTATTTTTAAGAATATTGAAGACAAAGAGAATAAGGAAGAACTTTTGAAGAGTGCTGTTCAGGAGGCGTCACACGTGGTTGGAGAGCAGGAAAGGACAATGAGCAGTGTCCAGGAGCAGTCAGGCCTCGATGAGGCCCTAGTCTCATCACAGCAGGCTCCCTCAGGGAAAGACTCAGAAGTCAGAGAGTTAAAACAGGGTAAGCGAGACTATGTTGAGAAGTCCCAGGCACAGCCCCAAAAGGAGGTCTGGAGGCCGCCACAACATCTGAGGTGGGGAATGTTAGAAGAGAAGCCTGATCTGGGAGTCACAGAAGTGAGAAAGGCTTGTGGAGACGCAGTGGGTGGGAAATACAGGAAAGCAGGTGGATGTGTGAGGCCAGGGCCCCCCCCAGTAACAGGCCCGAAAGAGTGGCCGCCACAGAGCCTCGGTGGAGTTAATTTAAAGGATCCACTCCAAGAGTCAGATCTGCATAGAAATGACTTGTGTGCCACTCCAGAGAGCCAGATGGCAGCTTTTCAGAAGGAGAGAGATGAGACTGAGCAGATGGGGAAGGAGATTCTAGAGGGTCTGAAAACAAAGCCCTCTTCTGCAGAGATGTACCTGGATGAAGCTTGGGACTCCAAGGGCGATGAGGGAAGCTGGGCTGAGGAGGTACAAAAACTCAGCTCCCCTGTCCAAAGATTGAATGGGGAGTTGATGCAAGAACCTGAAAACAGCAAAGGCCTACAGCTGGAGCACATCAAGGACATCACTGCCTGGGACACAAAATCAAAACAGTCAGAGCAGGAGGAAAGAGGGTCACTGGGTGTGGTTGGTGCCCAGAGGATGCAAAGTGAGCTGTGCCTCCAGCCAGGACTGGCGCTCTGCCAGGAGCTGGAATATCAAACTGTTCTCAAAAGGTGCAGTTTAGAATCTGAAGAAGACCGAAGTTCAAAACCTGACATGAGTGGGGATGACCCAATGACTGAAGCTGGAACCATTGATGGGGAAGCATCAGTGGAGGGACTGATCTTGGAGGGAGCTGGAGACTTGATGGAAAAATACCTGGTCTGCACTGAACATCAGGATCATTCAGGTGTGTCTGAGACACCTGGATATTTTGACATAGAAACTGCATTACAGAGTAAATCAGAGAGGGAGAGTCTGGGCTTCATTTCAGATGAGCTAATGATTGGCTTTGGTGAAAAAATGGATTTGAATGTTTTGTCAGGAGGAAATTCTGTTAAAGTAGAATCATTTACTGGCCCGGTGACAAATGTAGAGTACGGCAGTGGCTTCTCTCAGGGAGACTTAAGTGAAATCTATGAGTTAATGGATAAAGATAAGGCTTACCTGATGCAGAATTGTGTGAGGTTAAATCAGTTACTTAGGGAAAAGGAATTGGCACTCGGTAATTTCTCCCAGGAGATACAAGAGGCTGAAGAGAGATGGTGGGAGGGCAGACAGAGCCTTCCAACTGGGCCAGACCTGGAGAGGGCAAGCTCGTCATCTTGTGACGAGATTGTCCTGAGACTAGAGGAAGAGGGTGAAAATCAGATTGAACCTGGGGCTGCGGCTGGCAGCATCACAGATTTCGGAGGCCCATTTTCAGCAGTGCCCCATGCTCTTCTCTGGCCTGGTATGTCTGAGGTCTTCCAGGAGGAAGTGGAGAGGCAAGCAGGGATATTACCCTCTGACCCGATGCCTCTTGAGACTCTGCAGAGTCAGGAAGAAGACAGGCTGCAAGGCCAGCTTGGTGCCCACAAAGCCAGCAGCCAGATGTCTGCAGGGTGTCTGGCTCAGAAACCCACCCCGGAAAAGACTCTGCTCCTGGAGCTGGAGACCTTGAAGGCCGAGATGGCTGTCAAGGAAAATCTGTTTGTACAAATTGTCAAAGAAAAAAATACTCTGGAAAAAAGTTTTTCTAAAGATCGGGAAAATCTTGAGAAAAACATACTTGAACTTACTGAGAAAATTAAGTGCTTGGAAAAAGGACAGGGGCATGAAAAAAGAGAATTTGCTGGACGGTCTGAATCTGCTCCTTCAGAGGGTCAGAAACTCGATGCTGAAATAAAGACAGAAGAGTCAGATTTCACGGGAGCAGAAAGTAACCCAGTTAAGCCAATGGTTTCCTTGAAAGATGCCCAGGAAGAGCCAGAGTGGTGGCTCCCGGAGGGGGCGCAGAAAGCTGCCTGGGCTCAGGAGGACGTCCCGTCTGCGCTGAGCGGCCTCTATGAAGAGCAGATGCGTCAGATGGAGCGTCAGCACGAGGCTGAGAGAGCCCAGCTGAGGCGAGAGCACCAGAAAGAGGTAGGCCGGAGGGCGGCAAGGGTTCCTCCCAGGAGCTGGGGATGGAGCTTCTGAACCGACCCCTCCCCCCTCCCCTCTTTCTCCCTCCTCTTATTTCTAGGTGGAGGAGATCAATGAGGAGATGAAAGAAAAGATGACTAAACAGCAGCAGAGGTGGGATGCAGAGCGGAAAGAGCAGATGTGCGCCATTAAGAAGGTACTCCCGGAGCGGGGCTGCCTTTCTCTTGTCGGGGAGCTTTGGCCCTGCCGGCCTGGCGGCTCTCAGCTGCAGAGCCCAAGGGGCTGCAGGTCGGGAGACATCTGTACTCCCAGCATGGGAAGCCTTCCTTGTCTTTTTTTTTTAAGCAATCGGGGTTAAGTAACTTGCTCAAGGTTACACGGCCAGTTATTTCTGGGTGTGGTGCTGAGTGTCTGAGCCCGGGATTCGATCTCCAAGTCATCCGGACACTGGAGCCGGTGCTCTTACTCGCTGAGCCACCTGGCCGCCCCTACCTTCCTTGTCTTTACTGTTTTACTGATGGTCCTTTCCCAAAGAGCTGTTCCATAGAACAGAGAATGTTTTCAAGAATGAAGGGGAGAAAGTTTAACTGAAGGGATTTTTAAGGACTTTGGGTCTGGAGGAAGGGTGGGGAACCTGCAGCCTGGAGGCCACTTGTGGCCTTCTAGGTCCTCAGGTGTGGCCCTTTGAGTCCAAGTTTTACAGAACAAGTCCTTTTATTAAATCTGGATTCAATCAGAGGGCCGCACCTGAGGACCCAGGGGGCCACATGTGGCCTGGAGGCTGCAGGTTCCCCACCCCTCCTCCCCCCTCGGAGGCCCTTGGCCTCTGCCTTCTCTCATCCGTTCTTCTCAGCCAGGCTTGTTCTTGGCTTTTTCAGAAGGGTCACTTCTGACCGTTGGGTGGCGGTTCCCACTTTGATTCTTCTTGTCATCTCTCGTTCTTTTGGCTTGTTTACTGCCATCTTCTAGACTCCTCTCAATCTTTCCACATTTCTCTGCACTTATCAAAGTCAGCATTTCTTAGAGCCCAGCTATACTCTGTTTACATGAGCGGACTGTGGTGTGCAGCCATTCCCCAATCTGTGTGCATTGCCTTTGGTTCCAGATTTGAACAAAGCATAGAAGCATTTACAACAGATAAAAGAGATCATTTTGGTGAATGAAATGGAAAAGTGTCTGTACCAACCACATTAATGCATCTGGGATAAGGAGGGAGGCAGCTGAGGGGGAAAAGAATCTTTATCACGTCTTTCAGATGGGGCTTGGTATCCAAGATATACAGGGAGAGAGCAGACTGGTGTGTGTGTGTGCGTGCGTGCGTGCGTGTGCGTGCGTGTGTGCACCTGTCTGTGTGCGTGCACGTGTGTATGTCTGTAAATCCAAGTCATTCCCCATCAGACGAGTGATTATGAAAAAAGGGCTGTGAAAAATAGTTCTCAAAAAGAATTGCAAATTATTACCTACCACTTGAAAGAATGTTCCAGATTCCTAACAGTGAAATGCCAGTTAGAACAACCCTGATGGTACCCCTAAATAATGGCAAGGTTGACACAGGATGAGAATGGTCGTTGTTGGGGTGCTTATAGGAAGATAGACATACTTTGTTGGTGGAACTGTGAATTAGGGTGAGTGTTTTAAAAGCAATTTTTATCATGCAATTGAGATGACCTTTGAACCAGAGGTTCTAGTGGGAGGCACATACCTCCACATCTTCTATAGGAGAAACATCCCTAGGGATGCCATGTATTTATGGCAAACTTTCTGGCAGCCAAGGCATTATCACTCTTTGGATGCCTTTTTTTGTCCTCAGTGGGATTTTTCACAGTGGATCAGACCTGGGGAGAGTGATTGTTTCAATGGCGGTCAGCCTGGACTGACAGCCAGAGGGCCAGACTGAACCAAACTAAGGAGGAGACAGACTCTCTTAATTCCTGGATTCTCTCCAGTAGAAAAGGAGTATTTAGCTTAGGACGTGTCGTCTGTCCGACCAGCAGTGCTGAATTTGCTGTCAGTTCTTTCGATCTTCCTCTTTCTGGACATTCTGCTTTCTTGTGTATTTGCTGAAGCCCTTCCTAGGTTTTGTGGTGGTGCTTGTGAGGACGAGATTGCTTGGTCCTTAGTGCTGGTGTCTCAGAAAGTCAGAGGATCATGCTGGCTTTGGCTTGGACCCTCCCACCTGTCTGAGCTTATTCTGGGGGCAGCTCATTTGGGGTTTGAGAGTGGTGGGTTTTCTGGTCAGTGACGACATTTGGGTCTCTTTCCTACGTTGAATCTGTGACGTTTTTTCCTCTTTTTCCCCATCCCAAGCATTTCAGAAGTCGGGTCCTTTTGCAGTAGTGGGATAGTAGGGTTGCGGTTAGTGAAGTGATAGGGCCGGGGACACTCTGCCTGCAGCTGGCGCAGTCTTTTCGTCTTTCTCGTTGTGGGGCTGGGGTGGAGTTTGGAGACAGAGGCTTCCCCCTCTGCGCGGTTCCTCCATCAGAGGGCGGATGGACTAGAAGATGCTGTGGCTGGTGCTCAGCCCTAAGTCCAGGACCCGACGGTGACTTTAGGGTTTGCGCACAGTGTTTTGCCATGGCTGTAAGCAGATCCGTGTCATGAGAACATGAGGTGACATGGCGCTCTGTTGTTGGTTGTGGCCAAGCATTTTATGTGTGTTTGTAAGCAATGAATGTACTTGCTTCCTGACGCTTTTTTGAGCCTGTGTTGACTGTTAGCTTTCTTTTTTGGAGTTGTCTTTGTCAGGTTTTAGAGGCAGGGCCATACAGAAACAGAGACCACGGCTATAGGAACTGATTGTTCTTGAAGCTTTGTATCAGGAGGCCTCTGTCCTGGGCATGCACAGTGATGGGCCTCGGTTTTCTCTCCAGATCCATGAGCGAGAACATGATCGTGAGATGGCGCAGCTGATTTCTCAGCACAAGGAGGAGATGAAGCAGCTCCGAGAGGGCCTTCGGAGCCAGCACGAGCAGGGGATGGAGGAGCTTCAGCAGCAGCTGGGTGCGCTCCACGAGGCAGAGATGCAGCAGGTCCAGCTCCAGGCGCAGGCAGGTTTTGGCTTTCCCTTGCTCCCGCCGAGCGCAGCTCCGATGGGGGACTCCTGGGCTGGTAGCTACCTCCTTGGTCTGGGACTCTGTAGGCTCTCTGCAGAGGGCCGCCGGGGGCCGGGGGCTAGGGGCCTCTATCCCAAGGAGCCTCCCCTTGGCCCACCCCCAACAAGTCTGCATCGAGCTTTCTCTTCCGGACTGGAGCTCCAGGCAATGAGGTCCTCCCACCCCCCTTCTTTAGGGAGCTTTCACTGCTTTCCTGACATCAGCCCCCAGTTTACCTTGTGGCATCTTCTGTCCACCTTCTCACTCTGCCAGCAGGTGCTGAGTGGAAGAAGTCTGGTCTCTCCTCCACGTAGCACCCTCTTTTTCTGGTCTGATCTCACATTCCTCCTTTCTTTTGGCCTCCAATCCTGCTTTTCTGGCTTCCTCTTCCATCTTTTGACCTGGATGTCCTTGAGGCACCTCAGACTTTCCCCCTGCCCTCCCTCCCTCTTCAGGAAGGCAGGCACGAAACAGCATTCCAGACTTTGCTGTTCCTTTGAGGTCACGTCCGCCATCTCCTCAGGCTCTCGAGGGCGGCCCAACTCCTTCCCACCTGCTGACCAGCCTTGTCATTTCTGCTTTGGCTGCATCTTGTGGGCTCCCGCACACAGACGCTTCTCCAGGGCAGACCTTCCTCCCTGGTGCCGGGAGCACCAGGTCTCCTTGCTCAGGGGCTCTTTGTTAGCCCCAAGATCAAAGAGGGTGTCCCCTTCCGAAGCCCTTCCTGACTGGGCCTCCTCCAGCCTGGCCAGCCTTCTCACACTCGGCTCCTGGCCAGAGAGGCTGCGTTTTCTCTTTGTGTGTTTGTCTGCCCGACTCTGCTTGAAGCTTCTCCAGGACAAGTACTCTGTGTGTGTGTGTGTGTGTGTGTGTGTGTGTTTGTGTGTGTGTGTGTGTGTGTG
>NW_027186215.1:0-21578 GCF_028583685.1 Petaurus breviceps papuanus | reverse complement strand
GTGTGTGTGTGTGTGGATGTCGGGTGTGGGTGTGTGTTGGGGTGTGTATGTGGGTGTTGGGTGTGTGTGTGTGTGTTGGGTGTGTGTGTTGTGTGCGGGTGTTGGGTGTGTGTCAGAGTGTGTGTGTGGTGTGTGGTGGTGTGTGTGTTCTTGTGTGTGGGGGGGGGTGGTGTACAGGCCTCTCTGTGTCTCCTGGTGCTCAGCCCAGTGCCTGGCACACAGGGATCACCAAATCACCCACAGGATGTTTGCTGTCTCCTTGATCAGTCCAGGGCTCTGTTCTCTGGACAAACTGGCCTTTGCCTCTGCCACCCCTTTGCACCGGCTGTGCCTCCCCAAGACACTCTTTCCTGCCCATGTTTGCCCCTTCGAAGTCCTAGCTCCCATCCAGACTGAGCGTGGGTGTGGCCTGAGGCCTTCTTGCTGTCCTCACACCTTGAACTCCAGGCTGTGTGTCCTTGGTCTGTCCCTTCTCCGCCCTCTCCCAGTCTTTGTATGCTTGTTTTCCCCTCCTCCTATCTTTTGACACCCTCCCCACCCCTGTTGAACATAAGCTCATGGAGGCTGGACCTGCCTTCACTCTGGTTTTGGTGTCTCCAGTGTTTGGTTGTTGGTCAGTCGTGTCCGGCCCCTGGTGACCCCACGGACCACAGCACGCCAGGCCCTTCTGGCCGGCACCATCTCCCGGAGTCTGGCCACGCTCACGTCCCTTGCTGCCGTGATGCTATCTATCCGTCACATCTTCTGCCATCCCCTTTTTTCTCTGCCATCCTTCTTTCCCAACCTTAAGGTATTTTCCAACAAATGTCATCTTCTCATTATGTGGCCAAAGGATTTCAGCTTCATCCTCGGAATGTGACCTTCCAGTGAACAGGTGGTATTCACGTCTTTTAGCACTGACTGACCTGACCTCCTTGCTGTCCAAGGGCTTCTCCAAAGCCTCACAATTCCAGAGCACCGATTCTGTGGCTCAGCTTTCCTTAGTGTTCAGGCCAAAGCTTTCAGCTGACTAGGGGCTTGTGCCTTGTTGAAGTGTGGCCATTCTGTCATGGGATAGCAAAGCCCAGGACTGGCTGATGGGGACAGGTAGATGCAAGCTCTAAGCAGGAGGGTCTGGAAGGAGCTGATGGGAGTGGGAGCCTCCTGGTCTCTGACCTCAGGGGACAGGAGAGGGAGCCGTTGGCCCAGAGCCTGGAGGGGGCAGTGACAGACTGACGGGGAGCTTGTGGAGACACAGCTGGGTTCCAGAGTGGGGGCCAGAGGGGACCAGCTGTCTACCCACTGTCCCCTGCTCACACCACCTGGCCAAGGAGCCTTAGAGCCCAGCAAGTGCTCAGCGGTGTGCGGCCCAGCCGGTCAGTAAGCTTCTGCTGTCCTGTGCCTGGCCCAGGCAAGGCCTGGGAGAGTCGGGGGGGTGCCCCCTCCGCCAGGCGGGCAGCGCATCTGCTCTGTGCTGGCTGACCCATGCCCTCTGCCCCTCGCAGACTCTGCATAGCCTGGAGCTGGAGGCTCTGCGCCTGAGCCTGAGTAACCGGCACACGGCCCAGCTGGAGCTGACCCAGGCCAACCTGCACAAGGAGAAGGAGACGGCCCTGGTGGAGCTCCGCGAGATGCTGAACGACAAGCGGGCGCAGGAGGTGGCGCTCGTCCAGAGCCGCCAGCGGTTCGAGCTGGAGCACGTCAAGGAGCAGCATCGCAGGGAGAAGGAGGAGATGGCTTCCCAGCACCAGCAGGACCTAGGTACTGTGTGCCCTGGCAGGTGTCCTGCTGGGAGGGGTGGGAAGGACCCCCGCAGCTGAGCGGGCACTACCAGGGTGGGCAGCAGGTATACGGCAGCTTCCCACCTGGCACCTGGGAAATCACAGTTCTGGGCAGATAGAGGGACCTCTCTTGCCTGCAGTGCTTCTCATGCACAAGGGGCACCTGGGTGTGTGTGTGTCCCTAGCTGGAGTTTGGCGTCGTTTTTTTGCTTCTAATCTCTGTTGTGAAAGGGAGAGACCCTTCCTGTCCTTGCCTCTTTGGGGGCTGGCCCTGCTCCGGCCACTCTCTCTTAGAGGGAGGAGGAGCTTGGGAATGGGGGAGGGAGGAGGCTGCCTCCTTCAGAAGCCCGGGCAGGCTTCCTCACCTTCCTCTGAGCCCAGGCCTTCCAGGCCGACGCCCGGAGTCATCCACTTGACCCTTAGAGGCGGGAACTTGAGAGGAGCTCATGCTGGTCGGCTTTTACACTGGGCTTGAGCATTAGCAAGTGCAGCGTGAAGGTAGCTTGGTCTGTAGAGCCCTGGGCTGGGGGTCCAGAAGACCTGTGACCTTGGCTGGGTCACTTCATCTCTGCTCACCTCAGTGTCCCCAGCTAGCACCTTCATCCAAAAGTCATTGTGAGACTCCCACGAGGTCCTCTTTGTAAAGCACTTGGCACTGTGCCAGGACATCGCGGATGCCGTTAGTGCTCGTGCCCTTCCTTTCCATTCCCTTCAGGGGCATCGCGATGAACCTGAGCTGTAACACTCAGCAGTGTCAGGAAGGCAGCCCCGGCCTCCCCACGGACCCCTTGGCAGTGTGCCTTGGCATGGTGGTTGTGGGCGGGGCCACACTCCCTGCCCTCCTCCTCCCCACTTCAGGCACTGGAGCCCCTGGCCAGGCTTCAGAGGTTGGCATGGTCAGCGCCAGGTAGGCCAAGCGGCCCTCCCGCTTGTGCTTCCTTTTTGGGTCAGGCCTGCAGTTTCATTGGCAGAGAGAATGCCTAAGGAAGCAGCTCCCCCGCAGACCTGCTCAGCCCTGAGAGATGTGCCTGGGACCTGTGCAGGGTCACGCAGTGTGCATGGGAGACTGGGGGTGTGTGTGTGTGCAGAGAAATAGAAGTGGAGAAGGAGGGAGAGAGACAAGAGATGGACGGGGAAGGGCAGAAGGCCAGGACAGAGGGTACCCTGGGCCTGTGGGGAGCTGGTGGGCTGGAAGGTGCTTGAGCTGAGTCTGGCTTGGCTAGAGCATTTAGCTGCTGGTGCTGTAAGAAGATGCTGTGGTCACAGGAGGACGAGTCTCGTTCCCAGGTGTCCCGGTGGCTGGATGAAGGGATGTGTCCCCGGTGTTTTCACAGACCTTTGGGGAGGTGTCAAGGCCTCTTCTCCCTCCTCTGGGAAGCCCAGGTCCTCAGGACTTGCTTCACTCTCAAGCATGAGCTCTTGTGGGTCACGTTTATTGGTATTTGCTTGAATTAAAATGAAACCGCCTTAGTGTTGTTTATGCTGCTCTGATAGTCCCCCTGCATCATCGTGGTGGGGGAAGTGCCAGGCTGGGCTGTCTCCGGGCTCGTCCTGTGTGGCCCTGCCATGCTGCCTGTGGCTGGGGCCCGGCTGCCTGGCCTTGGCCCGCGCTGGGGCCGGGCAGGGGATCTGGGAAGGCCCAGCCTCCAGTACAGCAAAGGAGTCGTTGTTAAAGGGGTTCTCTGCACCAGGATTCCTGCGCGCACCGGAGCGCAGACAGGCCATGGGTGTGTTCCCCGGCGGGCCTGCGGCTGGGATGGTGTGAAGAGTTGGTGAAGACAGGCTTGATTAGGGCGTGGGCTGCGCCTGTGTGGACCAGGGTGCTTCTGGTCGCTGTTGGCTTCCCTTAGGGTTGGGAGAGCAGGGCTCTGCCAGATCTGGGGCCCAGTTAGCGGTCAGTGGCGGTCAGCGAGCACTCCTTCTTCCTCCAGATCACTCCTCTCATCTCCTCCCTGCTTCCATCCCTGCCCCTCTCTCCTGTGGAGCCCTGTCATACTTGCTAACTGGGCTCCCTCCTCCCCCTGCTCTCCCTCTTTCTTATCAGCACTGGTGGCTGCTCCTTAGGAGCGGCTAGATCTTAATCAGGGCTTTTCTTCCCCGTGTGGAGACACCAGCCGCCCGTTTTCAGCATCCAGCTTGAACTTGCCCCTGGTGTCTGGTGCCCCCTGCCCCACCCTGTGGGCCTGGCAGGAATGATGTCTGTCCCTTGTCCACATACTGGCCATGGCCAAGTCCTTCCCTTGCACTGTGGCTCCAGCCCACCCTGTCAGCCTCCTTCCTCCTCTCCTTTTAAGGCCCAGCTCACAGGCTGTGTGTGCCCCCCACAGCCGAGCGGCAGGAGGGGAGCAGGCTGTGGGCCAAGAAAGTCTGCGTGCAGGGCTGTTGACAAGCTCGCTTGTGTTCACAGTCGACTCTTTTATTTCAGCTGACTTGGAAAAGAAACTGGAATTAGAAATGGAGGCTCACGCGCGGACACTGGAGGTAGCCTTTCCTGCCCTGGTCTGCCTGGTTTGCTTTGCGGCAGGGTGGCACGTGGCCTGCCCGGCTTGGGTTTCCCCTGCGCACACACACCCCATGACCACAAGGCTCAGAGGCGCTTCTCTCTGTCCAGGGGGGATCTCCATAGTCTGGACCTCCGTGGGGGCTGAGAGGTGTTGGGCCCTTCGCCAGCCCTGGAGGGCTTTGGGATCGTCTCCCGCTCGCCTCCTCCTCCTCTCCCCACCTTCCCCAGCCTTACCTGCCCGCCTACTGCCTGTCGGGCCTCCACAGGGGCCTGTGGTCTGTGCTTGGTCTTTTGTCAGACACTGAAGGGAGACTGGGACCTGGAGAAGGGCTTGTGCTTACAAAAGTTAGAGGAAGAGCTGGCTGAGAAGCATCGGGCGGAAGTGGAGAGTGTGCGCGAGTCTCTGAGGGCCCAGCTGGCAGAGCAGAAGGCCGAGCTGGAGAAGATGGGCCACGACAAGGCCCAGGCTGAAGGTAGGGCGGCTCCCTCTCATTCTCAGCGGCCCCAGCAGTGCCACGGCGGGGAGCGCTCCCCACCTGCCCTTCTGTGGAGCCCTGGCCCAGTCGCTGCACCTGTGTCTGCCTCCCAGGTGCTTGTGGGGGAGTGAGGGAGACGCTGCGCCCCCTTCCTTTGCCTTTGAAAACTTCACTTTACGTTCCCTTCCCTCTGGGACCATGGGAAGAGCTCCATTTCTTCATGGATGGGAGGGGCAGAGTGGGGAGCCCTCTAGGTCCTTGGGTGTGGCGTTTTGCCTCAATCCGAGTCTTACAGAACAAAGCCACAGAATAAATCCTGTGGTGTCAAGGTCTCAGGTTGCCCAACCTTGGGAGGAGGGAGCCGCTACCCCGGCCCTGCTTGTGGAGGAGGGCTCCTTGTGTCCACGGCTCACCTGGGAAGGCTGCCTGGGGCCTGTGCCAAGCTGGGCCGTGACCGAGGACTTGGGCCGCTTGTCTTACAGCCGCGCTCACAAGCGCGCAGGCCCAGCACCACGCCGCACTGCAGGACCTTCGCCAGCAGCTCCAGCTCCAGCATGACCAGTATTTGGAAGACATGAATCTGAAATTTAGAGAAAAACAGCAGGAGGTGGGCAGCCAGACGTGGCCTTCAAACGCTCTTTGATCTGCAGGGCTCAGAGACTTTAGAGTCTCCTTTGGGGTTTGGAGGGTTGCTTCCCATCTTGTCTTTGCGGACTTAAAAGGACCAGCCTGTTGTCCCGAAGCTTTGATCCCAAGGCTCTCTGGGGGACGTCACAATGGCCCTTTATCCCGTCTGTATTTGTGAGGATAATAGCTGGTGTGCTTGTGCGTGCCGCGCACTCTGGCATGAGCGTCTGGTTTTCCCTCCTGAGGGCCCCAGTGGGTGTTGGCACCCGTGTTACAGTTGTGGAAGCCCATGTTCAGAGAGGGCCTGGGCCTTGCCCTCCAGGTCACACTTCCTGCACACGTCCCTCAGGTGCTCCCTGGGATTGTGGGCCATGGAGGCGCCCTTTCGCCCAGGCTGCCCAAGCCTCTGGCATGCTGGCCTGCTTGCAGCACCGCCGTTCTGCCTGACGGCTCTCCCCTTCCATGCAGCTGGACTCCCTCCAAGCCTCCTACCAAGAATTGCAGGTTCAGTCTCGAGAAGAAATCCAGCAGCTGTGGTCTCAGCTGGATTCCACGCGAGCAAATCGACAGGAGCTGAATGGTAAGTTTGTGTCCCCCCTGTGTGCCAGACACCGTTAGGCACTGAGCAGCCCCTGCTGTCGAGAAGCTTGCGTTCCTTCAGAGGAAATACTGTGGACCATACGAGGGACTTGCAGTGCGGAAGCTCCCTTTCTCAATGCGGACTGCCCCCTCTGCAGCACAGAGTCGCCGGAACCCTGAGAGGACAAGCGAGTTAAGTGCCCAGGGTCACACGGCCAGGAGGCATCAGAAGCCAGATGGGAGCTCGGGTCTTGCTGACTCTCAGCCTGGTCCTCTGCTCACTGCCCCCTCCATGCTCTGTGTCCAGCTCTGAGGGGCCCTGCAGACGGGCCTGCAGCTGTGGGCTGTGGCTTCCCTGTGGAAGGGGCCAGCTTCCAGCGCTGGGGGCAGCGGCACTCAATAGAACAAGATGGTGAAGTTCTCGCCCTTCCCAGCAAATAAAACTGAAGCCGGGAAATAGGCGCAGGCTGCTCACGCATCTGTGTGTATGCACATAATGATGTTTGTCCTTATTTGAGTCACCTGCTAGTCAGTGCACATTTAGTAAGCACTTACTCTGTGCCATGCCCAAAAGATACACAAAAGGCCGAAGACAGTCACAGCTGGCAACGGGCCTCCCAGTCGGATGAGGGAGACAGTGTGCCAGCAGCTCCTCTCCAGCCAGGGGCTTACCGAGTACTGGTGGTGATCAGTGGAAGGAAACCATGGGGTGAGGCCTTAGAGAAGGTAGGGTTCCAGTCAGGACCTGAAGGAAGCCAAGAGCTTGGTGAGCAGAGCGCGGGAGGGAGAGCGTTCCAGGCCTGGGGGGGGGGGCAGAGAGAAGGCCTAGAGCGGGGGGGATGGAGGGTCGGGGACACGGGATCCAAGAGCGCCTTTTGGGGAGTGAGGTATGAGAAGCCTGGAAAGGGAGGAAGGGGCTTTGTTACGCGCAGCTCAGGTCCTAAAGGCCATAGGCAGCCATTGAAGTGTCTTGGGTTGGGGGAATGACGCAGTCAGCCCTGAGTGCAGGGAGGGTGGATGGGAGCAGCTGTGCAGCGGCCCAGCTGTGAGGAGGTGGGGACGGGGGCAGAGGGCAGGCGTTGGCACTGGTATTGGGTGTGGAGGGTCACGGACATGGAGGAGTGAGATTGACTGGCAGGGCCTGGAGGGGGGGGTGCTGGTGGTGGGAAGGGCATCTGATGGGTGTCCAAGTTGGAGAGGAGATGCTGGAGATGTTCTGCCTCTCCTGGCCCCACCTGGGGCCTGCTTGGCAGAGATACAGCAGGGGTTGCCCTTTTATTCTCTAGCTTCTGTGACAGGGTGAAGTGACTTGCTGAGGGTTACAAGGCTACTTAGTGTCTTAGGCCAGATTCGCACTCAGGCCTTCTTGACTGCAGGCCTGGCCCTCTAGCCTCAGCACCAGCCTGCTGCCTTAATGTTCACTAATTCCCTGGAAGCTCATGGCATTCCCAGGTGAAGCTGCACACAGACAGAAGGGAAGAGGGCCCAGACAGAACCTGAGGCATCCCTGAGGTTGATGGGCACCCCCTGGAGCCTGCGGAGGGCCAGGGGAGGAGCACCTGGAGAGGGGGCCAGCGGACTGTTCAGTAGTGAGTCAGCTCCACCTGTGGGCAGGCATGCAGCCTCAGAGCCCTTGTCAGTCAGCAGCTGAAGTGAAGGTGGCCCCAGGGTGGCCTGGGCAGCCTTGGCGTTTGGAGAGGCTCTCGGCTTCCTCGACCCCCTTTTCCCCCTCGTCCCCCTTGTCCCCTTTGACCCCCCTGTTCCCCCACATCCCCTTTGTCCCCCTCGTCCCCCCCCATCCCCCGGCCCCCGTCCCTCCTTGTCCCCCTCATCCCCCCGTCCCCCCTCCCCACCCCCACCCCCATCCCCTTCGCCCCCTCAGGCGTGGCCCGGGAGGCTGCCAGCCACACGCTTCCGTCCCGATGACGTGCAGCCTTTGCCCCCACAGAGCTCAGGGAGCAGCTTCTGGCGCGAGCGTCCCATGTGGATCAGATCGAGCACCTCAAGCACGACTTCGCACAGCAGCAGCAGCGGAGGAGGGGCGAGCACGAGCGCGAACTGGAGCAGCTGCGCCTTTATTTTGAACGCAAGCTGCGGGAGGCGGAAGAGAGCTATCGTGAAGACCTGCAGCTGCTCCAGCAGAGGCTGCAGGAGGTCAGGGAGGACTCCTTACTCTCCTCGGCGGACACCAGGTAGGCCGAGGCAGCCCCGGCCCGGCCCCCGCACTCCGCAGGCCCTTTCTGCCTGGTTTGCTCTGATGGCGGGAGGCACCCCGCCCATGGTCTTTGTGCCCCAGGGCCTGCTCCCCGGGCACCTTTGCAGACCCTACGGACTCTCCTCAGGAACCACGGAAGATGCAGGCTCCTTTTCCCTTGGGCTCACAAGGGAAGAGTTCTCCCAGACAGAGGGAGTGGGGTTTTTCTGCTGTCCTAGACCCTGGGGCAGAGAGGCCGGGGAGCTGGCGCAGCAGGGCGCGGTGCTTTATTCTCTCTCCTGTTGTAGCTGGTCCATTGGGTTTGTAGAAGAGTCTTCTGAAATGGAAAGAAAAGCCCACCTGGAACAGCTGATGCTGCAGCTGGAGCGGCACAAGGTGAGGATGTGCCCCAGTGAGCGGAGAAGGGGGGCAGCTTCGGGGTGCCAGGGGCCGGGGGCCAAGGGGGAGCCCCCGGAGGCTCCACACTGGAGTCTGAGTTTGGGGCCAGGGGTGAGGGGGGGGCCCCCGGAGGCTCCACACTGGAGTCTGAGTTTGGGGCCAGGGGCGAGGAGGGCCCCCGGAGGCTCCACACTGGAGTCTGAGTTTGGGGCCAGGGGTGGGGGGGAGCCCTAGGAGGCTCCACACTGGAGTCTGAGTTTGGGCCGGGGCAGCGCTGGTCCAGCTCAGCAAGCAGCAAAGCATCCTGGGAGAACCTCGCGAATAGAGGCTGGCTGTCCCGCCGGATCTCAGCAGAGACTGACTGAACGTGGCGCCGGGGGCGGGGGTAGCAGGGCTTTTTTTCCCCCCGGGTGACTCACCAGCATTCCAGGGGGGAACATGCTTGTTTTTCACACGACTGGGTCTGGCTGGGATTCCTTTGGTTGGAGGTGTGCTTGGTGGGAGCTTTCCCAAGCCCATCCCCCATGTCTGGCAGCGAGATGGAGGTGAGATGGTATCACGCCCGCCCTCAAGGGCAAGGCCTGTTCCATTTTGGTCTCTGTATCCCCAGCACAGTCTGGGCACAGAGCAGAGGCTTATTTCTTTTTTGAATAATAAATATTTCTTTCTCCAATCACATGTTAAAACAATTTTAAAGATTTTTTAAAAGTTGTGCATTCCAGATTCTATCTCTTTCCCCTTTTCCCCAAGCAGTCTGTTATAGGCTATACATGCTCAATCATGTAGAACATTTCCATGTTACTCATTTTGTACAAGGAAGCTAAAAAAAAAAAGAAAGTGGAAAAGTCTGCTTTAGTCTGTATTCAGACACCTCAGTGCCTTCGCTGCAGGTGGGCAGCTTGTTTCATCCTGAGCCCTTCAGGATTCTGGCAAGGCTTATTTAACTAGTGCGTTAGGGGAGCTAGGTGGTGCAGTAGTGCAGCACCAATGCAATTTTCATAGCACATTTCACACAAATGCAAATATGCTAGCATGATCCTCAAACACAAAATATAACAGACTCTCAATATAGAAGACAGAAGCAAGAAAATCAAATCCACACGCCATAAAGTCAAATCCATCACAGTAGCAAAGAAGTTAATACACCATAGCACAGCATGAAGCCGCACCATCCTTTAGCCTTCCCACAAACCAACACTCAGAAGCCTAGCTGTCTCCTCTCCTCCCTCCAGCTCTAACTGCTCCGACTCCCAGGTTCCTGTGGGGTCTGCTCCACCCTTCAGCAAACTCCTCCCACCACAGGCTCCATGTGATTACATTTGGCTTATTAAGGGGCTGGGAAGATCTTCCAGTCCCATTAGCATTACAAGTGGTGAGCCCTGGACCCAGAGTCAGGAAGGGACCTGGTGTGGGCTCATATACAACCTCATTTATTCTCTGTGTGACCCTGGGCTGGTCACTTAATCTTCCTACCTCTGTTTCCTCATCTGTAGAGTAGGGATAGCAGCATCTACCGAATTCTCTCAGAATTGTGGGGTCAAATGAGATCATATTTATAAAACACTTTGCAAACCGTAAGGTGCTCTATAAATGTGCACAGTGTCCCTTTTGTTATTGTTATTTTATTATTATTGTTTTGGTCTTTTTGGAGGGGAGAAGGCAGGGCAATTGGGGTTAAGTGACTTGCTCAAGGTCACAGCTAGTAAGTGTTAAGTGTCTGAGGCCAGATTGGAACTCAGGTCCTCCTGATTCCAAGGCCAGCGCTCTATTCACTGCGCTACCTAGCTGCCCCTTATTATTATTGATGTAAAATGCATACATTGTACGTGAATCAGATGAGACAGGAGCCCACCTCCCCCCCCCCAAGTGTATGAGAAGTGTAAAATGCCCAGTGCCTGCTCCTTGTGACTCTTCCTGTGGTCCTGACAAGGCCTGTCATCTTGGGGACGTGCCTGGCCCTAAGAAGCTGCAGTTGGCTCCTTCTTAAAGCTGGTGGTGGCTCCCACCCCAGCCCCTGCTTCTTGTGGGAAGACCACCCTTACACCTTGTGACCCCCGAAGGCTCTGGCAGGAGCTGTCTTTTCCTACTCAGGTTATCCAGTACAGGGACTTGTCCTGCTTCTCAGGCCGAGGCTGAGATAAGCTGGGTGTATAGCTAAGAAAACTGGACTTTACTAGGTTTGGAGAAGGGAGCACTGCTTGTTAGCAGTGGAGCTGTCTATGGTGGCATAAGGAAGGTGAGGCCTAGAGACAGTGAGAGCTCTGCTCCATTGGAGGCCCGAGGCCTGAGCTCAGATGCCCCTCTTTGTGTTTGAAGAAGAGCCTTTTCCTGCTCACCTCAGGTGAAATTGTGCTGACTTTTGGTAGGCACACATCAGTCACCCTAACTTAATGTGACCTCTTCTGGAGTTTGGCCCCTGGCTCCTGGGGATGGTCTCAGGTGCTGCTGTGGTGACTGTGTAAGCCCCAGTGGGTCCTTGGGCCCCGTGCTGGCCTCAGCACACAGCCAAGAGAAGGTCGGCTTTTGACCCCGGTGCCCTTGGCTTGCCTTCTGTAGGAGGGGATAGCGCACTTGAGGCTACAGCTTGAAGAGAAGCACAGGGGTGAATTGGACGCATTAAAGGCTTCTCTGGAGACTTATCACAAGGAGAAGAACATGGTGGAGATGGAGAGGGAGAAGCGCCAGCACTGCCTGCACCTCGAAGAGCTGCGTGCCCACCTTGCAGAGGAGCACAGGAAAGGTAGTGCTGGGCCCCTCCCTGCGGTGCAGCTCATTTGTAAGCGAGAAGCCGATATCAGAAAGACAAGGGAGCTAATGAGGAGAAATCTCTGCTGATCTGAACCTGCCCCTGCAGCACAACGTGTCCCCACTGTGGGAAAGGCTAGGCTCTTGTCTTCCCTGGCACAGCTCTTTGGAAATAGTTCCTGAGGGAAACACCTCATTGCAGTGTAGAAGCACCCTGATGCGATTCAGAGGGTCCAGCCCAGGCTAGGCCATTCCAGTCTAATCCAGTCTAATTCAATCAAGTCTGGTTCCGTCTAGTTTGGTCTGGCCCAATTCAGTCCAGCCCAACAAATTGGCATTGACCCTACTGCACTCAAGGCAGTGTGGTAGGCGGGCACATAAAGGTCTCTAAAGACACTGTCCTTGAGCTCCTGGGGTCACTGGGGCGATGATGTGCATCCTTAGGAGCTTTAGTCGAGATGGGGTTTGGTCAGGGAGGGAGCCGATGGCCGGCGGCCATCAGGGAAGGCTTTTTGGGGGAGGGAATGTTGCAGTGAGTCTTGGTGGAAAAGAAGGGCTCTGGGAGGGTTGTATGAGGGGGTCAGGGCACAGGGGTTCCAAGCCTACCAAGGCCAAATTCCAGCCGCGTGGCCATCATTACCACCCACTGTTTTGGGTCCCTCCGTTGGGCCTGCTCCTTTGGGCACCATGCAGGCCCTGGGCTAGCCTGACTCGGAAGGCCTGCACAGCCCGGCCACAATTGTCCATCTTGGGTTTCTTGCAGAGATTATCAAGGTGAGACTACAGTGTGCTCAGGACGCTGCCCGCCAGGTGGAAGCAGAGGTGGCAGAAAGGGTCTCCTTGGCCCTGGAGGACGACAGAGCCAGGGTGGCCCAGCTGCAGGCCAAGGAGCGCCTTATTTCGCAACTCACAGAAGAAGTTGGCCTTGTAAGGACAGAAAATGCTGAATTGCAGGAGAAGCTGCAGCGTGAGATTGGCCTGAAGGAGGAGGCAGAGAAAGTAAGTGTTGGAGGCTGTCCCATCAGTCCTAGCCCACGTGCCTTGGATGCTCACTTCCCACTTGTAGGCTGAGCATTGTCATTTTTGCCCAGCTTCTCTTGGGACTGGGACCCTCAAGAGTGTAAGGGGCAGACAGTGTGCTGTCTGGGCTCCTTTGGGAGAGGCCTAGACTTGGATCTCGGCTCCAGACCCAGCTCAGGAGGGAGCCTTGGGCAAGCCCTTGGTGAGGGCAATGCCAGTCTAAGAACCCCAGCCTGACCCAGAGCTGCTTTGCAGGCAGCAGGAGAAGGCATCCTTTCCTTGTTTTCATCCGCAGCCCAAGGGGCCCAGCAGGCCCTCTTTGGATTACCTTTTAGCTCAGGATCCACTAGGGTCTCCACCCTTCAGAACCCCAGCCTTGTCATAGGTTCTGTGCAATGAATGACAGGCAGTCCTTGCCCCAGGGGACTGATGGGTGAAAGCGGAGATAACAGCTTGGTTGCACTTAGAAGGCCCTCGAGGGAGGCAGGAGGGGGACGGCACGTGGGGCCTGACTGTGGCCCATGCACACCAGGTGCCAGAGCTTTGCTTGGCCCACCACACACGGTGCTCCTGGAGAGGCCTGGAAGGGCTGAGCATTGGGGATCGCTCTTTTCTCTTTGGCCGGTGGCCTCATCCCCCTTGTTGATGTCAAGGTAGCGTGAGCTTTTGGGGCTGTTACGTCACCCACTTGACTGAGCTTGCTATCCTGTAAGAACCTACCATCTCTCTTCTGCAATCTCATATTTGTGTAGTTGAGTTTTTGGTACCCAAGGCGAGACTTGCTGTTTTTAGAAAACCGTATTCATTTTGCTCTTATTTGGGTCAGCCCAGTGCCTTCAGCCATCCAGATCCTTTGGGACCTTGCCTGTTGGCCAGTGTGCTCTCTGTTCCTCTCAGCTTAGTGGCTTCTCTCAATGTGATGAACGTGCCCTGGATCAGCGTTAAATGACCCCAGCGCCAAGTGCATGCTCCTCCAGCTACGTCTGTGGCCCCTGCTGTGTGGTCCAGGAAGCCACAGATGTGGCTTTGGATTGGCGCTCCCTTCTGAGGATGATGTTCCTGACTGGGTCGCTCTCCCCCGAGCTGGGAGGGCCCTGTGGTGGGCTGGGTCAGGCCCAGGCCAGATGGGGAGGCTGGAGCGTGTGGTGTGTACAAAGGTTCAAGAGATGTAGTTTCTGGATAATTGCATCATTTTATTAATAAGCCAGCAGGTTATTACCAAAAGGATGGCCAGAGACCCCTCATGGCAGTGGGTCAGTTTATATGCCCTTCAAAGAGGTAGTGTTCCTGAGGGCTGGCAGTCAGCACCAAGCCGGTCCATCCGGGACTTAGGTCTTGGTCAGAGACATCGATTTCCATATCGCCCGTCTGGATAATAGGGAGAATCGGCCTTTCCCAGGTCTGTGTGAACAAACACAGGGAGCAGGAAGGTGGCCCATCAGCCCGTCCTCCCCTTGGATCTTGGCCTGGGGCTGTCTCTCTCTCTCCCACTGGTGGGTTTCTGGATGAGGAAGTAGGAAAGGGGAAAAGCCTTGGTGCCAGTACGCTCATTAGTTATTCCCCACGAGAGCCCTCCTCCATTCCCACAAGCCCAGAAGTCTCTCCTAACAGGTTTGATTCCTCTTTCTGCAGATGACGTGTCATCTCATGGAAGACCACCAGAAAGAAATCAAGATGATGAGGGAAGAGATTCAGCAGATGGTCAGCAGGGACAAGGACAAGGAGGAAGCCTGGCAAGGCCGAAGCAGGGATCTCAGCAGGAAAGCCGAAGAGAGGCAGGCTGCGCTGGTCCGGGAGCTGAAGGGCAAGGCCGAGCAGGAGCAGCAGGCCTTGAGCAAGGCATTCGACCTCCGTGTCACAGAGATGGAGCGGCTTCGAGACCAGCAGGCGGCCAACATCACGAGGCTGGAGCGGTCCCTGAGAGAGCAGGAAGAGAGCCGGGCCCAGGAGGAGGCCACCTGGCAGGCACGGGCCTCTCAGGAGCTGGAAGCGGCTAAGGCCCAGATGGCCAGAGAGCTGGAGGAGGCCACCCGGAGGCTTCAGGAGGCCCATGACATAGAGCTGCAGACAAGCCAAGTAAGGTTAGTGACTGAGGCCTGTTACCTGTCTGCTGGTGTCAGCAGGTGCGGAGAGAAGATGAGTCAGGTAGAGAGCGTCTCATCTGGAGTGCTCTGAGGCATTCAGGATGCTTTTCAGATGGGACAGGCAGAGGAAACTGAGGCATACAGGCGCAGTGATTAGTGTTGAAGGCACCCTGACTGCAGATCCACTGCACCAGCCTCTGCCTCCATGATCAGGAAGGGCCCTTGGAAAGAGCATTTTAGGCAGGCATGAGGAGAGGCCCAGGTGGGAGATGGAGTTATTGGGGAGCAGAGTTGGACTGAGCTATAGCCAGTGTCAGGGAGAACAGAGTATAACTGGGGGCCCTGGCAGGGAAGGCCTTTCAGTGCTAACCCCAGGGTGTGCAGTACGTTGTGGGGGTGGTGTGTATGCCGTGGCCGTATCAGCGTGGCCCATAGACTGGCCTGAGAGAAAGGTTCGAAGCCGATGGACAACAGGACAGTGTTGGCCAAGTTCACGCTGACATCGGGGCCACCGGCAGTCTTGGGGCTCCCTGGAGACTTACCACTGTTAGCCTCGTCTGGTGCATTCTTATTTCTTCTGTCGTCACATCAGGCTCAGGGGTCTGCCAGGGGTCTGGTGGTCTCTGAACTCGAGCCGAGTGCTAGGCGGGTGTGAGAGGATGCTGAGGTGGTGGAGGTGTGCCCTGAGGACGTGGTTGTTCTGGGACTTGAAGGACCTGAACACCTGGAGCTAGATAGCGCCCTGGGCAATAGGAAAGCCCTGGAGAGAGCCATTGGAGGCCAAGGGGCAGACGCAGATGAAAATGTTCAACAAGAGAAATCACAGTCCAGGACCACACTGGGAGTGTTGCCTCTGGGTTTTCTGAGCCAGGTGGGGAGGGCAAGGCTTCCTTTCTCTGGGAGCTGGGCCCCTTCCCCACTGGAACAGAAGGTCTTTGAGGGCAGGGCCTGTTTTTTTGCCCTGGGGGTGGGGATGGGGAAGCTAGTCTTCTTGCATGGAGAGAAGGGCCTCCATCAGCAAAAGCCCATTCTCCGGGGATGAGGAAGTCATAGCTCTGTCCGCATGGAAGATGGCGTAGGGCTCTAAGTTACTTCAGGGCCGCTGTAGACCACATCACCTGCCTTCCTGGCTTTCTCCAAGCCTGTGGACACGTGGCACCTTTCCTCCAGCCCCAGGCTGTGGGGCTCCCATGATGCCCTCGGTGCTGGATGGTTTGTCCTTCCAGCGTTTGCTTTTTGCTACAAGCTCTGTCCCTTCTTTAGCCGTCTTGCTGACCGTCATGCTTTGTTCCGATCTGTGTCCTGGCTTCTACTAGCCTGCTGTCTGCAGTTCTAGCCTGGGGGTCCAGTGGCCAGAGCACTGGGCCCAGAACTGGCAAGGCCTGAGTTCAGATTTGGCCTCAGACCCTGGGCAGCTCACTATCTCAGTTTCCTCAATTGTAAAACAGCACCTTCCTCCAAGGTTGTTGTGAGGAACAGATAAAATGGTGTATCTAAAGTGCTTAGCATTGGGCCTGGAGCATAGCAGGCTCTTACTAAATGTCTGGACCCTTTCCCCTCCCCCAAGCCTCCTCAGAGACGGCACACTTATCTGCCGCTGCTTCTGAATGTCTTCTCCATTCAGGAAAGCGCTGCAGCTTCAGCCCGCCTTGTCGGCCATTCAGAGACCTTGGCAAAATTCCTGGTTTGGGGCTGTTTTCTGTCATTAAAGTGAGGTCTGTACGTAGGGGTCCCTGGTGAGCTCTGGGTAAAGAGAAGGTTTTGGGGCCTGCAGGGCCCTGGGCACCAGTCCGATCTGGGGCTTCTTGTGTCCCCAGGACCCTTTCTGTGCAGAAGTGGTAAAGATTCCCAGTTACTGAGGACAGCCTGTTTACAGTGTTTGTGCCTTTTACATTTGATTTAGATTTTTAGAAGAGCAGAAAGAAACAACACAGAAGCTCACTGAGAAACAGGGTGCCCTCTTCCGGGAGCTGCAGGAGAAACACGCCAGTGAGCTCCAGATGCAGAGTCGCCAGCTTCAGGAGAGGCAGAGGCAGCAGACCGAGGCCCTGACCACTGAGCTGCAGGCCCAGCATCAGGCCCAGCTGGATGCCCGTGTGGCTGAGCTGCAGGCCCAGCACCAGGAGGAGGTCGATGCCCGCGTGACCAAGCTGGAGGCCCAGCACCAGGAGGAGCTGGATGCCCGCGTGGCTGAGCTGCAGGCCCAGCACCGGAAGGAGCTGGATGCCCGCGTGGCTGAGCTGCAGGCCCAGCATCAGGCCCAGCTGGATGCCCGCGTGGCCGAGCTGCAGGCCCAGCACCAGGAGGAGCTGGATGCCCGCGTGGCCGAGCTGCAGGCCAAGCATGCTGCAGAAATTAGTGAGGTGGAAGCCAAACATCTGTCAAATCTGGATTCTTTGGAGTCCTGTTACCTGTCTGAGATTCAGACTATGCAGGAAGAGCACAGCCATGCCTTGGAAGGGGTACAGATGAGGCTCGAGGAGCAGCTGCGGGCCAAGGAGGCCGAGCACCAGGTCCTGTTGGCACAGGAGATGGAGAAGCACCAGCGAGAGCTGCAGCTGGCCCAGGAAAGCCTCAGAATTGAGATGACCGCTGATCATCTTGAGAAGCTAAAAGCTCTGGCTGCAGAGCTGCAAGATGCCCATCAGGTAAGTGGGTGCCTGGGTGTGGGCCTACGGGCACCGCCAGGGCTAGCCATGCCCCATCTGCAGGACCGCTCACCGAATGCCTGCTGGTTATTCTGACGTGGGGCAGAGCGGTGCAGGAAAGCTGTGGCTGCACGTTTGTTTTGGCAACCTGGCCTTGCTTATTGTGGACTTTTTATGAGGAGGAAGGAATTTAATTTTGTGGCACATAAGAAATTGTTGGCCTAGGAAATCCATGGCCTGGGTTTAAGGTCAGAGCAGCTTGTTCTTAGAAGAGAGATTGGATTCAGACGTGAGCCCCTCTCTGCCGGGATGTGCTCGCTCTGGTTCATCCCTGAGGCTGGGGGTGGGACATCTGGGCATTAGACGGGCAGGAGCAGAAAAGCAAAAATTCTGAAACCTGGAGCGATGCAATGCTGTGCTCCTCACTTACAAAGAGACTAGACTTCCATTTTCTCCTTCCCTAATTCTGCCTGGCCTATTCAACTTCAGTTAATGATTAAAGATGGAAGAAAACATTTAAGAGATAGCCTAGATGTGGAGGCCGTGCTTGGAACCTTCCCTGAGGCAGCCCTTTGAAACAATCTGCAGTGACGTTCAGGGCTGGGTGGCAGCCATTGATAGGGAAGCTGGAATTCTTGGTGTGTTCTCCAGCTCCCCTGGGCAGTCTGCTGTTTTGTTGCTAGGATGAAGTGCCCCAGCAGATGGTTCTGAGTTTTACTCTCCTTGACTACAGACTCCTGGGAGATGCTCTGACCGCATCCCTCTTCCTACCAGGGCCCCAGCAGGCACTGGATGTGAGTCTGGACTTGAGGCCCAGACGACCTGGCTTCTTCATGAAGTGAGCTCGTTTTTCTGGGGGAGCTGACCTCTGTAATTCCTATGGGGGAAGGGGAGCAAGGGGGTGTGTTACAAGTCCTGGCTGGGTCATGATGAGCTCCCTGTGAGCTCCCTTAGACTGCACTGACACTAGCCATCAATTTAAAGGAAAGTCAGCCGGGAAGTCCTCATTCTGGAGGAGGAGAGCACGTCAAGGACAGAAAGAGCTCTGAAAACTCTCTGGGTTTTCTCTCATGAATGTTAGATTGGAAGGAGTGGGGAGCCTTTCTTCATTTTCCTCTCTGGGTCCGGCTCCGGTCCTCAGTCAGGGTTCCACTGTGCAGAGCTCTGGCCGCCAGAGGGACTGGGCTCTTTCCAATGACCTCTCTTGCAGGAGGAATTGCAGGCAGCCCTTCACAGCCAGAGGTGTTTGCTGGAGGAAGAAAACCACAAGGCTTTGGATAGACTGAGCGCAGAGGTGCTCTGCATGGAGGAGCGGCACCGAGAGGCCCTTCGGGAGCTCAAAGACATCCATGTGGCCGAGCTTGAGAAGCAGAGGGCTGAGGATGGGCAGCAGCTCCAGAAAGAGCTGGGCAGGCTGAGAGCCGAGTGCGAGGTAAGCCGGGGGAGTGGCGGGGGTGGCCACGTCACCGATCTTGCCCTTGGGGACCCTCTGGGTAGCTGGCTGTGAATTGATTAACTTGTCCAGAGTCCCATTGAGGGATGGTGCTTCCGGGCACCACCCTGTCCCAGAATGTGGGGGGCAGCTGGAGCCCCCCTCATGGCCGCCGGCAGCTGCTGCTTTATCTGTGGCTCTGGCCCTAGCCCCTCTCCTGCCCACACTCTCGTGCCAGTGATTCCTTTCCTTGAGGGCACAAGGGGGTACCTGCAGGAGCTGAGGCACCAGAGTGCACTTTTCCTTCTTTCTGGCTCATCTCTGCTTTTTGGTGGGTGAAAGCAAGGAAATGCATGGGGGGCTTTCAGGATTTTGTATGGCAGGACAAGCAGAACAAAGACTTCCCCTTGGTCTTTTTACCTTTTGTTATTATTTTAGCTAATTTGATGGAGGAATCTGTTGGCGTTTTGATTTGAATGTTATGGAATAATCCTTTCTTTTTCTTTTCAAAGTTTTTCTTGCTTTTTTTGGTTTTTCTGTGACCTTCATTCAGATAAATGAATTCTCCCCCTCCCTTACTCAGAATAAAAGCCATTTGACAAAGGGAGTCGGACTGGGGCTGCAGGTGGAAAGAAGAAAGGCAGGCTGGATTTGCGAGTTTGCTGGTGGCCCTGTGCTTCCCGCTTGGCCACCCTCTGTCTTCCCCCACTTCTCTGAACCCTGGTGCATCTCCCTCATTTCAGGAGTAGTGGCTCCCAAGGCACTCTAGGAGTTTTTGTGCAGATGGAGAGAATGTGGGAAGGGCTCCTTCATTCTCCGTCTTCAGCTTCATCCCCTTTTCCTGGGTTCTGCTCATGGAGGTTTGTTTCTGTAGGCTGCCAGCCCTGCTTTTCTCTTGTCCTCAGCACACTGCTGGAGGAAGAGGAGTTGGCCTGCTCCTTACTGCCTTCCTCCAGGCTCTCTCTGTGCACCGGCTCCTTCCCTCCTGCCTCCAAAGAGGCCCGTGTGTCCCCCATCCTGGACAAAGCCTCACTCTGGCCCTACAGTCTCTTCTGCCTTTGTGGTGAAACTCCTCACAAAGCCCGTCTATACCAGCTGCCTCCACTCTCTGTGCTCTACCTCTCTTCTTAACCCCTTGCAGTCTGGCTTCTGAGCCCACCATTCATCCACACTGCCCTCTCCACAGTGGCTAAGTCCGGTGGCCTTGTCTCAGTCCTCATTCTCCTTGTCCCCTCTGCAGCCCTGGATGCTGTGGGGCACTCTTCTGGGACACGCTCCGCTTTCTCTCCTGGTTCTCCTCTTCCCTCTCTGACCACTCCTTTGCTGGACCCTCCTCCAGACCACACCCTCTATCCATAGGTGTCCCTCAGGTTCTGCCCTGGGCCCCCTTCTCCTCTCCCTCCAGACTGTTTCCTCAGCTCCCACAGATTTAATGACTATCTCTCTTCAGATGATTCTCAGGTCGACCTTTCCTGCCCCACTCTCTGCTAACCTCCAGTCTTACCTCTCCAGCTGCCTTTCAGACGTCTCACACTGGGCGTCCAGCAGCTGCCTTAAACACAGTCTGTCCAAAGTGGAGCTCGTCCTCTTTCCCCCTAAGCCCTCCTACCATCCTTATTACTATAGGGGCACCACCCTCCCCCAGGCCCTCAGACTCCCGACTGATGTGCATCCTAGACCCTTGACTCTCTCTCAACCCCCAGATCCAATATGGCGCCAAGGCCTTGTGATAGTAATGGAACATAAAGATTCCCCTGTATTGGCTTGGTTTTCAAATTGATTGTGTTAAAACCCAGAGCTTGTTAATCCTACCTGTGGGATGGACTTGTTGATGTGAAAAGAAAGTCCTGAACTGGGAGGAGCTGGTGACTTAGATTTGGAGAGACAAGAGAGAGGCAGAAGAACTTTTTGGAAGCAGCACCTCGTGGAGGCAGAGAGACACTGAGAGAATTGCTGGGGGCCACTTTGAATTGCCCTGGACTTCGAGACCTGCCCCCTGAGCTGCCAAGGACTGAGGAGACATGGCTGTTTTGCTGGGACTTTGTCTGTCTGTTTTGATGCTGTTTTGCCAGATTTGTCCACTGGTGAAAGACAGTCCTTTTGTTGAAGAAGTCCTGGAACCTGGCTGTTGGCTAAGAGCTCCTGAGACTGTCCTGCAGACAGAGAGTGAATACTGTTCACTGGTGAAGGACAGTGCTGTTGTTGCAGGGGTCTGGGAACCTTTCTGTTGGTTCAGAAGCCCTGAAGAAGGATTTTCTTGTTGTATGTTTACAGAAATCCTGGGATAGGGTTTTGCTAATGTTTTCAGGGTTTGCTAATGTTCTACAGACAGAGGATGAATTAATGAAGGGACTGGCAATGTATCTTGTGGCCTTGCTAAGCCTTGTCTCCCCAGGAACTAAGATTGCTGAGAACTTGCCTCTTGTCAAGATGAAGAAAAGATCTCCATTTGGGTATTAAGTGCTGTGCTTAAACTTGATATAACTCTGGGGTAGATTCAATTATGATCCAGGGGTGGGGAACTTTTGACCTTTTTGTGTTCTATGGTTGAACAAAGTGTGATTAAATAATCTCCAAGGACTACCCCACCCCAGGACCTTCCATTCATTCAATCAATTACAAAGTCCCTGTTCTAAATACTACTCCACCCCTAGGCTGTACCTTCATTTAGTCCACCACAAAACCCATCTTCTCAAATGGAGATTAGTTTCCAATCTAAGTAAAGTACATTCATTAGTTCAACCATAGAACACAAAAAGGTCAAAAGTTCCCCACCCCTGGATCATAATTGAATCTACCCCAGAGTTATATCAAGTTTAAGCACAGCACTTAATACCCAAATGGAGATCTTTTCTTCATCTTGACAAGAGGCAAGTTCTCAGCAATCTTAGTTCCTGGGGAGACAAGGCTTAGCAAGGCCACAAGATACATTGCCAGTCCCTTCATTAATTCATCCTCTGTCTGTAGAACATTAGCAAACCCTGAAAACATTAGCAAAACCCTATCCCAGGATTTCTGTAAACATACAACAAGAAAATCCTTCTTCAGGGCTTCTGAACCAACAGAAAGGTTCCCAGACCCCTGCAACAACAGCACTGTCCTTCACCAGTG
>NW_027186214.1:0-10232 GCF_028583685.1 Petaurus breviceps papuanus | reverse complement strand
AAACTAGGTCCTGGAAGCATTACTGTTTTCATCTGTGTGAAAGGCTGGCCTTGTTCTGGATCTCATCCCACACAGTCCTGGCCAATACAAGCTAAACGTTAGAAAATCAACAGCATTGCTATTTGCACACATTTTTTTTTCTATGAGGAAGTTGGCCTGCAGTGCTCCAGGGACTGGACAAACATATGACTGGCCTCTCCACCATACTCTCCCTGCTTTCTATCCTCAACTCTGATTTGCCCAGTGTCTACATAAGGTTACAATGGGGGATCACCAGGGACTCAGTTTCCTAATCTATAGAATTTGGGCAACAACATTTATATTACCTACCTTATAGAGTTGTTGTGGGGAATATACTCTGTTAAATGTTTTTTTCTTTTCTTTTTAAATTTTAACTTTTAAAAGAATTTTTATTGTTGTTTTCTGCTATATTCATCATCAATTTATCTCTAGTATCATCCTTCTTCTCCACCCAGAGAGCCATCCCATATAACAAACACTATTTTTTCAAAATAATTTTCCTCTTTTAATCAGTACAACTGATAGCTATGTTGAAAAAGTCTGAAAACATGTAAAATGTTTAACCCCTGAGGATCTCCTACCTGTCTAGGAAGAATGGGTTGGGGCTGTTACTTATCATATCTTTTCATTAGAGTCATGTTTAATATTTGCAGTTTTGTTACATTAACTTTTAAAAAATAATTTTTGCTCTTTGATTGTACTTTTCCACTGTTGTACATTTTTGTAGTTATTCTGCATGTTGTTTATTTCATGTTGCATCAGTTCATTCATAGATTCCCAAAGTGGGTGATACTGCCTCCTGGGGGTCATTGGAATGATAAGGGTGAGGTGAGGTAGAGTGGGGGTGGTAGTGGGTGGCGGGGTGGTGCAATTGTGTCAGGTGCAATTGGCAGGTGTTGAACAAATGAAAGGGGTGGTGGGGGCATAAGGAAAGAACAGAAGAAAATTTTGTAAAGAAAACATTGATTCATATTTTATCTGTTGTGTAACAGAGTTAAACTCATAGTGATTACATTATTTTCCAAATAAACACAAAAAAATGTGAATTGTAACCAATCAATGGTCAAGTCTGAGCAAATGTTGGCAGGTGACCATTGTCAGGAAATCCAGCATGCATCAGCAGGAATATGGATGTGTTATGACTTGTTTACAATATTATACTATATGGTTACATGATGAAATATTGCATCTTTGAAATTTCAATGTAGGAAAGCCCTCCAACAAATTTACAATAAATTATTAAATTTAAGATGCGTCATTTAAAAAAATTCATACCTTTTTGTAATGATGAAAATTTCCAAAAAACCATTAAAGAGTTAAAGAAAGTGGATTTCCAGGGTTTGGTGAGTAGTTTATTTTTTGAAAAGGGGCACTAGGCCAAATAAGTTTGGGAGCCTCTGATGTAGATCTTTCAATGTTCCTCCCTATTTATCACATACATAATTTCTCACAGGACAGTAAAATTTCATTGTATTCATGTACCACAGTTTGTTTAATTAATCAGTGGGCATCTATTTTGTTTCCAATTCTTTGCTATTAAAAAAAAAGATCTGCTCTGAATATTTTGGTGTATATTGTTTTTTCTCAGTCCCTTTATTTGAATAGTTCCAACTTGCTTTCCTAAATGGTTAGACAATTCCATAGCTCCACCAATAATGTACAACTGTGCCTCTTAGTTTGCAATCCCTCCAGCATTGAATATTGCCATTTTTAGTCATCTTTTCCAATTTTTCAGGATATGAGGCGAAACCTTAGGGTTATTTTGATTTCCATTTCCCTTATTACTAATGATTTGGTGCATTTTTTCATGTGGCTGTGAATATTTTGAATTTTTTTTAATTATAAAGGTTAATTCTCTATATAGATGTGAGTTTTTGGCCTCAGTAATAAGTGACACTGCTGGTTCTATAAGACTTATTGACTTATTCACTGAGGCCTGTGCTCAGCTTTCTCCAAAGGAAGGAGCTGTGTAGGAATGTATAAGGAAGGTGACACAGCATAGCAAGTGAAGACTTGAGATAGCCTCTCTTTCCTGGGGATTTTAAGAAGAGAAGGTGCCCCGTGGGTCTCATCTGGCTTAAGGGGTGTCCTGTGTACACGCAGGAGAATGGATGGTATCCCAAGTACCAGAAACTTCAGTAGGATACAGAGGTAGCATTGAGGACATGCAGGTCACTGAGAAATAGTGGGAAAGACCCATGCCCAGGACTTGTGATGTAGGGGAAAGACTCTCAGATTGTGTCCTGGGGGATCTTGGTTTGAATTCTGGTTTTGCCATCATTAGCTGTATGATTTGGGGAAGTCACTTGCATTCTCATCCTCATATTCCTTCTTGATCGAACCAAGAGTTTGTACTGATTTCTCTGGTGTCTTCCAAATCCAAACCCATAATGCTATGATATATGGAGTGTCTCCACTGTATATGGATTTGAGTTTTGGAAACAGTTAAAAGCCAAGAGTTATAAGTAAAGCAAGGAGGTTTAGATAGGGGACAGCAGTTTTGGTCAGAAAAAGTTTTTTATTTAGTGTTACTGAGAGGTTATGAACCTGATTTTCTTAGGTGAGCTGTACATGGGCTGTGGAGGTTATTCACAGAGTCATGTGATCTTAGAACTTCAAGGAACCTTAAAGATGGTGGAATCTCACTCCTTCCTTGTACATGTCAGGCCCAGAGAAGGGAAAAACATGATTTCACAAATGTTCAGGATCACAGCCAGTCAAGGGAAAGAACCATGTCTGGAACCAAGTTCTCTTGACTCCTGGTTATATGGTCATTCCACAACACTAAAATGGCTCCTCGCCAAGATTTCAGGAGAATGAAAGCTCAACAGTCATGTTAACTCTCCATTCCTTCAAATTCTCCCCATTCTGTCCCATAGTGACAAGACCATTGACTCTAAAAAATTTTAATAGTATTTGATTTTTTCCAATTACTTATATAGACAATTTTCAGATTTAGTTTTTGAAAGATTTTGAATTCCGAATTTTTCTCTCTCCTTCCCTTCTTTCCCCCCTCCCCAAGATGACAAGGTTATACATGTGCAGTCATGTAAATCACATTTCCACATAAGTCTTGTTGTAAAGGAAGAAGCAGAATAAAAGGAACCCCTTCCCAAAGTGAAAATATACATTCAGACTCTATCAGTTTTTTCTTTAAATACGGATAGCATCTTCCATCATGGGTCTTTTGGAATTGTTTTAGATTATCGTACTGCTGAGAAGAGCTAAATCAATCATAGTTGATCATTGCCCAATGTTACTGTTACTGTGTACAATGTTCTGGCTCTGAAAAGCTTTGGCTCTCGAGTCAGAGGACTTGGGTATAGATCCTCACTCTGCTATCTATAACCTGTGTGACTTTGTCCAAATCACTTTACCTTATGGAGTCTCAGTTTACTTGCTTTTAAAGTGTGTGTGTGTGTGTGTGGGGGAGGGGCGGCTACGTGGCACAGTGAATAGAGCACCGGCCCTGGAGTCAGGAGGACCTGAGTTCAAATCCGGCCTCAGACACTTAACACAAAAGCTAGCCGTGTGACCTTGGGCAAGTCACTTAACCCCAACTGCCCTCCAAAAAGCAAAAAATAAAAAATAAAGTGAGGGGGTTGGACTAGGATGACTTTTGAGGTCTTCTCTTGTTCTAGTTCCAAAATCCTATTATTCTATGACCCTGTCTGGGAGGAGGGGAGTACCCAAAATACTCTGGGGGAAAGTAGTGTGGTTTGAATGAATATGTGTAGTTTGAACTATGCTGTAGTTGCCCAAGGAGCACATTCTGGGGAATTACAGACGGGAAAATGAAGGTAGAAACAGTAAGACTTGATATTGATAATAGATTAGAAACGTGGGGTAAGTGTGAAGGAGGGATTGAGAATGACACTGAAGCTGTGGACCTGGGTGACTGGGAGGGTAGTGGCACCTGTGGTAGGAATTGAGAAGTAGGGAAGAGTGGAGGATTTGGGGAGAAGACAATGAGTTCTCTTTTGGACAAGTTGAGTTGAGAGAGTTGGTGATACAAGACTGGAGCTCAGGAGAAATGTTAGGGCTGTATATGTAGATCTGGGAATCGTTTGCATATGGATGATTGCTGAATCCATAGAAGCTGATGAGACGACCATGTGAGATGGTGTAAGGAAAGAAGAGAAGAGGGTACAGTTCAAAGCCTTTGGGCATACTCACAGCTGGGGAAATCCCTTGGGGATAATATGAAAGCCAAGAGATGAGAGTCTGGGTCTAAGTACTTTGTTAGCAACATAACTACTTAAAATAGAAAACTATGAAATGGTGAGGTTCCTTCCCCACATCCCAGTTCAGCTTCTCCCAGACCCTGTCCTGGCCTGCTCTCTACTCAGTCTCCAGAATGGCTCCTTCCCCAGCTATAACTTCCCAGTGACCCCAGAGGCTCTTTCTATCTCCTCTCCCATTCCATTATATCCTCCCCAGTTCTGCCTTTCAGCTAAATTTTTCTTGCAGTAAATTTGAGTAGATGATTTATAGTGCTTGCTCCAGCTGCCAAAGAAATTGCTAGTTATGGTTCTGTAGAATCCATAAGGCCAGTGTATGGGGCAGAAATGAAGTGTATTAAGTCACAGACAATCGTCATTTGCTGTCTGTCTCCTTTGTACTTTGTACTGGATAGATAGGACTCGGATGCTACTCTCAAGGACGTTGCAGTCTGGTGAAGGGAAAGACAAACACCAATAACTATGATGCAAAGGAGAGAAGATAAATATAGAGAAATTTGGGGAGAGAAGTTTAAAGTTGGAAATCTCAGATTAAATAAGTTCCCTAGCATTTAGGGGTACCCAGAGACTGTAAACCATTAGCCCTGAAGTTTAGGGACAGAACGCTTCTTCATCAGAGAAGGTTCCTTAGAGAAAAATAAAAGAGTTTAATAGGGTTAGGAAGGACAGCAGATCTGGAATAACAGAGGAGTAATGAGGATATTGGGGAGTATCATTGATTGCAGGATGACAGGTTCATCATGATTGCCTAGGGAAGAGGGGTAAACATAAGCTTGACAGGGGGTGTGGGTGGAGGGGATAGGAAGGGAACAGTGATGGATTCACATTTGTAGATCAGCTTGACTGGAGCAGTACTACAGAGCTGGGAGTTGAGTATTTGACATCTAGTGGAAGCCTGAGCTGAGAGGTTCCGATGAGAGATATCCCAATGTCAGAAGTTCAGGAAGGAAGGTTCATGCTGTAAATTTAATGAGACAGTGTGCATGATACAATCATCACGCATCGTATTTAACATGAATTTTGTCCTTTAGTGTCTTCTAGAGGTGTGGTTACTCCATGTACTATTTCCTCTCTTTTATGGAATAAAACAAGCATTTACATAACACAGTACAATATAAAAAGATGATTGCAAATCCATTTTGTATGACTTGCTATTCCTTTTCAATATATAATAAAGTTTTCCTATAAATTTCTTTTTTTTTTCTTTCCCCCTCCACCCTAGAGATGAACACCATTAGACACAAATAAGTATATATGTAAAATGATTCTATGCGTGTTCCTAGTCATCAGTTCTTTCTCTGGATGCAGATAGTGTCTTTCTTCCTCTGTCCCTTATAGGATAGTCAGCATGACTTATTCACTCCAAGTCATTCCAGAACAATAGTGTGTTGCCGTATACGACGTCCTCCTGCTTCTGCTCACTTAGATCTTCATTATTCCCAGCAAGTCTTTCCATATGCTTTTCTTTTGCATTTGTTTTCTTTACTCTTCATCATAGCCTTCAAATAAGATAATCTTTGTAAGAGTGCTTAACACTGTGCCTACCACATTGTAGGTGCCTTATAAATTCTTCTTCCCTCTTGCTTTCCCCACTTCCCTTTCCATACATCTTTGAATTCTTCATATGTCTGGATTCCTGGTTTAAACTACCATTTTGCTACTTGTTACTGGTGTGACCTTGGGCAAGGCATTTCTATGGATTTTGGTTTCCATTTCTGTAAAGTGGAGGGGTCAGACACGATGACCTCTAAGATCCCTTCCAGTTTTAAAAGGTGTGATACTAAAGGGTGAAGTTAATTCCCACAATACATTTGCCAAAAAGGCTCCTGGCAAAGAGAAGCTCTCTTCCACCCATTTTTGGGGACATAAGCACCTCCTTAATCTCTATAGGCTGCATGACTTCATATTTTGTGACTCTCCTAAGGGCATATTTCTTCATAAAAATAACTTGGGCAAATAGTAATGGTTGATTTATGGTGGTTGTGGTTTTGAGGGGGCTAGTAAAGAATGATAGAAAAGGTAACTTCCTGGATTCAAGGTGTCCCAGGAGACTGTTTGGTTTTGGATTATGCCAAACCGTCCTTTACCTTTGGCAGGGTTCTATCTTCCCAATCAATTCCCAGGTAGAGACTAATGAAGGTTTAAGTGTGTGTACCAGTAATGTAAGGAGAAAGAGTTTAGCCTCCAGGGAGACTCAGATATTTGCATTCATTCATTCATTCACTCATTCATTCATTCATTTGGAAGCCCTAAGTCAGAAAGTCTTACCAGGTACAAAGGGGCAAGGTACACTTTGGGGGCTTTTCACTTCTTGGGCTTCTTGCTTCTACCCAAATAACATGGAAACTTCACTTCTGACAAGACCCAATGGGTTGTTAGTAACACTTCTTGTGAGCCCTTTCATGTGTTATAATGATGGCCCCAGACTTCGCATCCTCTATCTAAATCTTTTTCCAGGTTGGTTTCTTATGGAGTTAAGCATCCTACCACCCTCTGCTGGTTAGACCTTTGGTAAGACCTGATTTTTGAATTCTCCTATATTCCTATGCTCCTGTTCATTTGACAACCCTACTGGTTCTTTTATGAGGATACAAGTGATCCCGGGCTTGTAAGATTTATCTAGCAATCGAAGAAAGAAGTAGTGTTCCCAACAGAATCAGCCTAAGTATAAATACGAGCACTGGTGCTTTATACAAGTATTATCACATGTGATCCTTGTGAGGTAGGCTTTATTATTATCCTCATTTCACTGTAAAGGAGACTGAGAGAGAACTTAAGTGACTTGACCAGTGTCACATAGCTGTTAAACATTTGAGACTGGGTTTGAACTCAGGCCTTCCTGACTCCAGGCTTAGGACTCTATTCACTTTTCTTTTTTTATATCTTTTATTTTTGCTTTTTGGAGGGCAATTGTGGTTAAGTGACTTGCACAAGGTCACCCACTAGTTTTTTTGTGTTTAAGTGTCTGAGGCCAAATTTGAACTCAGGTCTTCCTTACTCCAGGGCTGGTGCTCTATTCACTATCTATCCACTTTTCTACCTACCTTCCTATGAGTAGTTCTCTCTGAGAAGCCTATATGACTTTTACTGCCTTCCAGTCATGCCCTAGACGTGACTCCTAGCAGATGACATTTCCTCTAGTGCTCTCTAGATCCCAGCAGTGCCTGGAACATAGGAGGTGCTGAAGAAGTGTTTGTTGACTCATTGTACGGCTCCTCACGATGTGTCTCAGGAGGACCAGCATCGGTCCTAGTGGGAGCTCTTTGTGGCTGCTTCCTGTCACAATTCTGCCTGTCTACACAACATCATTCTTCCTCCAGGTATGTGCAGGTCATAGAAGATGTTAGAGTCATCACCCTGCCCCATTGTCACTGCTGATTAAAGTTCTACCATCATGCCTAACATCCCTTTGCCTGAAGTTGTCTGGAGGATGGTGTCAGCCATCGCCCCCCACTGCTTCGCCCCCACTGCTTCGCCCCCACTGCTTCCCCCCCACTGCTTCCCCCCCCACTGCTGCCTCCCATGGGGTTCCGGAGAGGCTCCTCAGGTGGAACCTTCTTTCATTGGCCACTCACCTGCCTTAGCCCAAGACCCTGAGCATCCCTATGTCTCACAGAAAAATGCCAAACAAAGATCTCTTCTCTTGATTTCTGCCTCGTGCCACTAAGTTCTCCTGACATCAAGGCTAATGAAATCATGCCACTGGTCAGGAACATTCTCTCTCTTGCAGTTCCCCAGAGGTTCTCCCCCTTCAATACCAGATTGGCTAAAGGTTTGCCTTGCAGTCTGATGTCATCTCTCTCCCAACAGCCTGACAGTGTGCCAACCACCTGTGGCAGGCCCTTCTCCAGGTCTTGGTTGTTTTTTCTGGCAGAGCTTTCTGAGTCTTCCTCCAACTTCAAATTCCCCCCTGGGCCACAAAAGTCCTTCACCTTTGAAGCCCTACTAGTTCTTTTATGAGGGTACAAGTGGTCATGGGCTGACAGCATCTGCTAGGGAGCTGCAGACAAAGGGATGTTATGCATGATGGTAGAAGAACTTTAATCAGGAGTGACAGTGGGAGGTGATGACCCTAACATCTTCTGTGACCTGCACAGACCTGGAGGAAGAATGATGCTGTGTACACAGGCAGAACTGTGACAGGAAGTAGCCACAAAGAGCTCCCAATAGGACCGATGCTGGTCCTCCTGAGACACATCGTGAGGAGTCATACTATCAATGAATCAACAGACACTTTCTGAGTACCTACTATGTGCCAGATAAAGTGGATGGGCTCATTCAAATTACCCGAGCCTGTTTCTTGTGCCATCTAGCATAAGATAGATAAAGGGGAGGGGTGCAGGGAAAGTACCCTGGAAAGAAGAAAGTTTGCAGTCTCTGACACAATCTCTCCCTGATGAAAACAATGTCTGTCTGATTCTGCAGATCATACTACATGCATATGTGTGCCTCAGATTACGTATGACCTGTGAAGCAGCTGTGGCCAAGAATTATAATGGTGGCTGTTGTCCTTCATTCTGAAAAAGGACCAAAGTGACATCATTGTGTTGGAGCCAAGTACAGTGTGTGCAGCTGTGGCTGACCAGAGTTCTACGTGGCTCTACCCCAGGTCGGGCACAAAGAGTCCATATGAACATTTGGGAAGGAGATATCTCTGAATTTGTCCATCTCATATTTCTTTCGACAGCCTGCTTTGCTCACAGAACACAGAGACTTCTCTGATGTGGGCACGCCATTCTGGGTGGTCCTGGGCCAGTGTCTCTGATGTCTCACGGCTGATCCCACAGTTCTTCAGAGAGACCTTGAGAATGTCCTTATGTCGCTTCCATGCGAGCATTTGCCTTGTGTAGTCTTCCATAACATAGTCTTTTAGGCAAACGTATGTTTGGCATTCGAACAACATGGTCAGCCCATAGGAGATGCTCTATCTACAGTAAAGTTTGAACGCTTGGCAGTTGAGCTTGATAGAGGACCTCAGTGTCTGGTACCTCGTCTTTCCAGATGATTTACAGAATCTTCCTAAGAAAATTCAAATGGAAGTGATTCAATTTCCTGGCACAGCTCTGGTAAACTGTCTAGGTTTCATAGGCCTGCAACAATGAGGTCGGCACAGCAGCTCTGTAGACCCTTCAGTCTGGTAGGCAGCCTAATACCTTCTTTCCCACACTTTCCTTTGGAGACTCCCAAATACTGAGCTAACTCTGGCAAGTATACAGACTCTAAGTTAAGAACCCATGGCCCACTACCTGTGAATTTATTTAATGAACACTGAGGGACCTGAGCTTAGGATCCAGTGCAAATGAACCTTGGAGGACAATTGTATCAATGACACCTTTACTAAGATAAACAAAGAAAAGAGAATATTAGCAAAGAGCCATGGTGAAGATTAGATGAGGCTCCCTCTGCCTCTCTAGCTACTTTGAGATATGTGTCCTTGATCCAAAGACAACCTGAGCAAAAGTTGAGTCTCCAGGTGCTCTCCTAGCAACTGCTACTATTGCCCCCTCAAGCTCTGGATGCCGTGGCAGCCCCAGGGCAGCTCAGATAATGTCACAAACACAGCAGTCCACTAGGGTAGTGTTACAGATGTGATCATAAAGTCAAGCAGCAGGTTATGTCTTAAACCTCCATACATTGCAAAGAGCTGTGTGTCTTACCATTTTTACAACCTTGTTTTCTACCTAGTTTTAGCTACTACTCTGTTGTCTTTGGGAAACCAGGGCTTAATGAGAGCACCTAGCCAAGGTCTACCACATTTACTATGGAAGAAAACTGTATTTTTTCGTCAAGTCAAAGAAAACCTTCCCAATCGTCAATGTATCATTAACCTAAGTGCTTGAATGGGAGCCAAGGATCATTTTCCATTTGTTCTGGAGATTTAGAAAGGAAACCAAATTCTTATATCCACAAAGAGAAAGGTCATAAGTTCCAAAACTCAGTGAAAGGCTCTGAAGATTAAATCTGGTTAGT
>NW_027186213.1:0-12341 GCF_028583685.1 Petaurus breviceps papuanus | reverse complement strand
ATGCAGAAAGAGACACAAACCAGTATTGAAATTTTTTTTGGTTAAAATACATACTATATACATGTATATTTGTTTATATGTATACATATGTACATATGTATGTACTTATATACATACATACAGCTAAGCACAACAGACTGAATTTTCAAGTACAATCCTATTTGAAAAAATTTTTGTATTCATGATTAAATTCAAAATATACATTTTAAAATACAGTTTGAGAAGTATATTTCTTGAGTACATCCATATGATGAGAATATAGTTTTAAAGGATTCGTGCTACTCTGTGATGAAATTTGTGCCAACTGATATGGTTTTGGGAGGTGGAAGAGAGAATGTTCCCATTAAGAAAACTAGCATACAATTTAGAAAGAGAGTTATGGAAAAGTTAATTATATACTAACTTTAAATATCAGACCTAAAAGCATTTGGAATCTGGAAGGCAGGTTTTAAGATTATATTTGTATTGTATGAAGGGGGAAAAGGGGAAAAAAAGAAAAGAAATTAAAAAAAACTTTTGGAGAACATTTTTTGTTTGTGTAAAGGAAAATGGCATTAGATCCTACTTAAATCTAAACCTGAAACTATTCTGGACTTCTTTGAAATTGGTTTTTTGTTCTTAGCATACTGGACCCTAACTATCGAATCACTTTTAATGAGGGATGCTTCTGAAAATGTAAAAGGGACCATTGTTATTGGTCAATCTGATCATGTTTTTTCTCCCTCCCATGCTGCTGTCACACTGATTATGCTTCACTAGTTCTGAAATCAAAGAGATATCCAGGTTTAAGCACATTTCAGAAATTCATAAAATCATAACATAAGAATATGGCCTTAACAATGAGATCTGAATACCTATAGAATAAACATGTAGATGACACTGATAAAGAAAGGTCAGTTTTTAAAAAGCAGAGCTGAGATGGCAGAGTAAAAGCATGGATTCACCTGAGCTCCTCCCTTCCAACCCAAACCCTTCCAAAAACCTTTAAAAATGGGGAAAAAAATTAAAAAAAAACTAAGCATATTCTAGATTAGAAGACATAAAAAGATGGAATGAAACAAATTTACAGTCCAAGACAACTTGGAAGGTGAGCAGAAAAGGTCAAATTGCACCAAGTTGAGAGAAGAGTACAATCCAGTACAGGCTGTGACAGCACAGCCATGGACCCTGAAAACCATGAGCCGACCTTGGAGCCACAAGCAATGGCAGCAACAGTGGCTGCTTCCAAAGCTTGCAGCCCATAGATAGTAAAGGAGTTGAACAACTGATTAGAAGATTACAGGGGTATTTTTGCTAGTGCTGAGGCACAACTGTTGATTTTCCCATATTTGGATCTGCATCACAGTCCTCAGTGGCAGTCCCAGGGCAAGGATGAGCACTAGCACATCAGAGCTTGTGACAGTAATGGAGGGGGGGGACCTGCCTCATAATTCTAGGTCAAAAAAGAGTGCTTGTCATCAGTCACAGACAAGAGCATAGACCAGCAGAGGAGTAAATACCTCTCCTTAGATCATACAAACTTAGAATAATTAAAAACTTACAGGTCTCTAAAAGTATTTCTGAGAAAAGTTAGACAAAATCCTTGAAGCTTGGGACAGTGAGCCTTCCACCTTGGAAGTAGAGCCCTTGTTCAACAAAACTTAAAAGTCAACTAATAGGCTGAGAAAATAAACAAATAAGAGGAAAAATAATTCTGACTATTGAAAGTTACTATAGTGACAAGGAAGATCAAAATACAAACTCAGAAGAAGATAACAAAGCCAAAGTTCTTATATCCAAAACCTCCAAGAAAAACATGAACTGGTCTCAAGCCATTGAAGAGCTCAAAAAGGATTTTGAAAATTAAGTAAGAAAGGTGGAGGAAAAATGGGGAAGTGAAATGAGAGTGATGAAAGAAAATCAGGGAAAATGAGTCAATAGCTTGGTAAAGGAGACATACCAAAAATACTGAAGAAAATAAAACCTTAAAAACAGAATAGGTCAAATGATAAAAGAGATCCAAAATGCCAATGAGGAGAAAAATGTCTTAAAAAGAAAAATTAGAAACATGCAAAAGGAGGCAGAAAAGCTCACTGAAGAAAAAAAGCTTTACAAAGTAGAATGGAGCAAATGAAAACCAATGAGTATATGAGAAACCAAGAAACAATCAAACAAAACCAAAAGCATGAAAAAAAGTGGAAGACAATGTGAAATATCTCTTTGGAAAAATAACTGACCTGGAAAATAAAACCAGGAGAGATAATTATAAAATTGTTGGACTTCCTGAAAGTCATGATCAAAAACAGAGCCTAGACATAAACTTTCAAGAAATTTTGTATTTATACCTGATATTATAGAACCAGAGAGTAAAATAGAAAATGAAAGGATCCAGTGATCACCTCCTGAAAGAGATCCCAAAATGAAAACTGCAAGGAATATTAGAGGCAAATTGCAGAATTCCAAGGTAAAAGAGAAAATATTGCAAGCAGCCAGAAAGAAAAAAATCAAGTATTGTGGAGCCACAGTTAGGATAACACAAGATTTAGCAGCTTCTACATTAAAGAATCAGAGTCCTTGAAATATGATATCCCAGAGGGCAAAGGGACTAGGATTTAATCAAGAATCACCTACTCAGCAAAACTGAGTCCAAAACTTCAGGGGAGAAAAATGGACATTCAATGAGATGGAGGATTTTAAAGCATTGTTGATGAAAATACCAGAGCTGAACAGAAAATATGACTTTCAAATACAAGATTGAAGAGAAACATGAAAAGGTAAACAGTAAAGAGAAATCATAAGGGACTTATTAAAATTTAACTGTTTACATTCCTAATTAGTAAGATGATATTTGTAACTCATGAGACCTTCCTCAGTATTAAGGAAGTTGGAGGGGATATACATTTTTATATATGTGTGTATACACACACATACATATATATATATACAGACATATATACATACATGTGCACACATACATCCATAAATACCCATGCATGAGCATATACACAAACATGCATATGTATATATATATATATTTATATATACATTCATGTGTATTTATACACACACATATACATATACACAGAGGGCACAGGGTGAATTGAATATGAAGATATGATATCTAAAAAATAAAACTGAGGGATGAGAGGGGAATGTATTGGGATAATAAGAAAGGGAGAGGTAGAAAGGAGTAAATTATCTCCCATAAAGGAGGTAAGAAAAAATGTTTTTACAATATAAGGGAAGAAAGGGTAGGGGGGAGGGAATGAGTGAACCTTACTCTCATCAGATTTGGCTTAAAGAGTGAATAACATAAACACTCAATTGGATATTGAAATAGATCTTACCCTACAGGAATGTAAGGGAGAAGGGAAGAAAAGGAAGGGGATGACAGAAAAGAGGGAAAATGGGCGGATTGGGTAATCAGAAGTAAACACTTTTGAGGTGTCCCACCATCAAAAGGATCAAAGGAGATAAATGGGGGGCAAGAAAGGATGGAGGGAATTTCACAGCATGACTATTATGTATGAGTTGTACATGAGTACAGATGTATAACTTACATCAAATTCCTTGACTTCTCAATGGGTGGGTGTGGGTGAGAAGGAAGGAAGGGACAAAAGGTGGAGAATAGGGAGAGAAAGTTTTAAAAACAAATGTTAAAAATTAGTTTTGCATGTAACTGGAAAATAAGATATATACTCAATGTGGTATAGAAATCTATCTTGCCATACAGGAAAATAGAAGGGAAGGGGAAAAGAGAAAGGTGGGTGATAAAAGGGAGGACAGATTGGGGCAAAGGTTAATCAGAATGTACCTGGTCTTAGAGTGGTGGAAGGGGAGAGATGGGGAAAAAATTTGGAACTCAACAACTTGAGGAAGTGAATGTTGAAAACTAAAAATAAATAAATTAATTTTTAAACAAAAGAATTAGAAGTAGAGGTGATATCCATCAGTTGAGGAATGACTGAACAAGCTGTGGTATGTGATTAAGATGCAATACTATTGTACTTGTTTGGCATGATTCTCTCAGAAAAGTCAGGAAAGGCTTGCATGGGCTGATGCAAGGGGAAATATACCATGTACAAAGTAACAGCAATATTATAAGATGATCAGGTGTGAATGACTTAACTATTCTGAGCAATACAATGATTCAAGACAACTCAGAAGGACTTATGATGAAAAATTCTATCCATACCCAGAGAAAGAACTGATTGTGCCTGAATACAGATTGAAGCATACTTTTTTTAAACTTTATTTTATTGAGGTTTTTTTTTTTATTTTCTTGCCTGTGTTTTCTCTCACAACATTACTATTACAGATATGTTTTGCATGATTACACATGTATAACTGATATCAAATTGTTTGTCTTCTCAGTGAGGGGGTAGAGAGGAGGGAGGGAGGGAGAGAATTTAGAAGTCAAAATTTTAAAAGTCCATGTTAAAAATTGTTTTTACATGTAATTGGGGAAAAATAAAATTTTAAATAAAAGCTAAAAAAATAAAAATAAAGTCAATTTTCACTGAATTTGACACAAATTTAAAGTGAAAGACAAGACCTTCATAGAGCAGCAACAAAAGCCCCATATGTTTAGCATGGTCAGTTAGAGGAAGAGTTCTCATTTACTTATGTACACTTATCTTATTCAGAACTGGCTTTACTGAAACTTTGTATTGGAATGGTTTAATCTAAATCATTTTGCAAAAAAAAAAAAACAAAACACATCATGTGATATCTATATGTAAAAAATGGGGCATTGTCTTTTTCTGATAAAGATAATATTTACTCTAAATTTTGAAGTTAGCATTAACCATTATTTTATAGGTATTTTAATTAATGAAACACTATCAGGAGGAACCAAATGATTTTGATCCTATACTTCAGAGAAGAGTTTGGGTCTTAGAAATATAGTTAGCCCTGACTGGTATAATTATGCCTAACAAAGGAACCTTGCTTTTTGTTTCAGGAAAGCATACTATATTCTCAAAGAAAGAGATGTAGGGTTCAGAGACAGAAGGAGAACAGCTACTTTTGCTTCAAGGTAAATAAAAGTCAGAGGACATAGTGAACTGCAAGGACCCTAAACAATCACCATCATTTTGCTAATAACAAAAGTGAAGCCAAGAGACAGATAAGTTGATTGAAGTCCTATATGTAGTAAGAAAAAAAAAACAGTATTTGAACTAAATCCAGTATCCTTGTGCCAAGACTGCATCTAGTTAACTGTTTCTCTTAAGAACTCCAGAGCTGAATAAAGACTATTTCTTCTTCCCTGACACTTCTTCTTCAGCCCACCACATTTGCTTAAAGATAAATAAACCCAAAGGATCTTAGATTCAGAACTGCAACAGATGTTAGAGGGCATCTAGTCAAACTCTCTCATTTCACACATTAGACAAATGAGGTACAGACAGATTAATTGACTTGTCCATTGTTATACTGATCATTAACATCAAAGTTAGGATGAGAACACAGTTCTTTCAAATGCAGAAGTAGTGGATCTGGCTGTAGACCAGTTTTTTGCAATTAATTTTGACATTTTTATTTAGTTTTGAGTTCCAAATTCTATCTCTCTCCCCCTTTCATCCCCTCACCCCTTCCCTGATATGACAGATATATGTTGTACATGTGCAATCATGTAAAACATTTCCATATTAGTCATTTTGCACAAGGTCTTTATTAAAAGAAAAAAAATGGAAGAAAGTGAAAACTACAATGCTTCAGTCTGTATTCAAACAATATCAGTTCTTTCTCTGGAGGACAGATAATATGCTTCATCATTAGTCCTTTGAAATTCTCTTGGATCATAGTATTGTTAAGAATAGCTAAGTCATCCATAATTCTTCTTTGAACAATATTGCTCTTACTGTGTACATTTTTCTGGTTTCAGTTCACTATTCACTTCACACTCCTGGTCTAGCTCACGTATGTCTGCAGTTTTGTTTTGTTTTTCTGAAATCATCCTCCTTTTCATTTCTTAGAGCACAATAATATGTCATTACAATAATACACCATAGCTTGTTTAGTCATTTTCCAATTGATGGGCATCCTTTCAATTTCCAATTCTTAGCCACCACAAAAAGAGCTGCTATAAATACTTTTGTACAAATAGGTCATTTTGCCTTTTTTATGTCTTTGAGATATAGACTTAACGGTGGTGTTGTCAGATCAAAAGGTATGCGCAGCTCTTTGAGCATATTTTCAAATTGTTCACCAGAATGTTTGAAATTGTTCACAACTCCACCAACATTGTATTAATGCCCTAGTTTTCCCACATTCCCTTCAACATCCAACATTTTCTTTTTGTTGCTGATTTTGTTTTAGCCAATCTGACAAGTGTAAGGTGGTACCTCTGACTTGTTATAATTTGCATTTCTCTAATTAATAGTGATTTAGAAAATTTTTTTCATAGTCTGTATTTTTGGCTTCTTTGTCTGAAAACTGCTTATTCATATCCTTTGACATTTATCAATTGGGAAATGATTTGAATTTTTATGATTTTGACTCAGTTCTCTATATATTTGAAAAATGAGATCTTTATGAGAAATACTTGTTATAAGTCTCCCTCCTTCCCCACCAATTTTCTGTTTTCCTTGTAATTTTGGTTGCATTGTTTTTTGGTGCAAAACCCTTTTAATTTTATATAATCAAAATTATCTATTTTACTTTTTTGTAATGCTCTCTATATCTTCTTTTCTCCTGAATTCCAAATTCTTCCCTTATCCATAAATCTGGCACATAAACTATTCCATGATATCTTAATTTGCTTATGATATCACCCTTTATGTATGAATCATGTACACATTTTGAATTTATCTTGGTATATGGTGTGAGATCCTAGCTTTTGCCATACTAGAGTTTTTGTTAAAAAAATGAGTTTTTGTTCCAAAAGTCTGGATCTTTGGGTTTATAATAAACAAGATTACTGTGCTTATTTACTATAATGTAATTTTAACTAATCTAATATGCTGATCCACCATACTGTTTTGATGATTAGAATTTTATAATGTCATTTGAGATCTAATAGGGTTAGATCACCTGCATTCAATTTTTTTTTCTTTGATACCCTTGATATCTTTGAGTTTTTCTACTTCAAGATGAAATCTGTTATCATTTTTTCTAGTACTATCAAATAATTCTTTGACAGATTGTCAGGGCAATGAATAAATAGAATAATTTAGATAGAATTGTCATGTTATTATATTTGGTTGCCCTATCCACAAGCAAATAATATTTTTCAATTGTTTAGATCAGATTTTATTTATGTAAAAAGTGTTCTATAGTTGTGTTTATATAGTTCCTGAGTTAGTCTTGGCAGATAGGTTGACAAGTATTTTATATTGTTTATATTTATTTTAAATGTCTCTTGCTCTATCTCTTGCTACTGGGCTTTCCTAGTAATATATAGAAATGCTAATGTGGGTTTATTTTGTATCCTACAACTTCACTAAAACTATTGATAAATTCAAATAGTTTTTAGTTAGTTCTCTAGGATTTTCTAAGCATACCATCATATCATCTACAAACAGTGATAGTTTCCTCATTGCCTAGTCTAATTCCTTTAATTTTGTTTTTTTCTCTTATTCCTATGACTAACATTTCTAGAAAAATATTAAGTAATAGAGGTGATAAAGAGTATCCTTGCTGATCCTTGATTGTATTAGGAAGGCTTCTAACTTATACTCATTACACATAAAGCTTCCTAATGGTTATACACACACACACACACACACACACACACACATATATATATAAATACACATATTAATACACACATATACATATATATATTACTTATCATTTTATGCTCAGATCCATTTATCCCTGTGCTCCTAGTGTTTCTGTGTCTATTGAGATAATCATATGATTTATATTTGTTTTATTATTGATATGGTCAAGTGTGCTGATAGTTTTAGTAATATTGAACCAGCCTTGCATTCTTGGTATAAATCTTACCTGATCATAGTGTATGATTCTTGTGATATATTGCTGTAATCTTTTTGAAAGTGTTTTATTTTAAAAATTTAATCAATATTTATTAGGGAAATTGGTTTATAATTTTCTTTCTTTGCTTTGACTCTACCTGGTGTAAGGGTTATGGGATTTAAAGATCTTCCATGCCCCATGGACGTGCTGACATAGCAGAGCAAGAGAAAGCAGAAAGCAAGAAAAAGTGAAAGCTGAGCTAACGGTCCTGCAGTTGGCAGTTGGCAGCGGTTGCGGTTGCGGTTGCCCTTTTTTTTTTTTTTTGAGTTAGGACTCCTGCTGAGCACTGCCAGGGGCCGGAGCTGCTGGGAGCGCGCTGGGTGGTTGCTGTGAGTGGGGAGAGGAGGACCTTTGCCTGAGGTAGCCTGTTCTGTTTTAAAGGCTTGAGAATGTGGGTGCTTTCTACTTTATCTACCTGTGCCAATATCATAACTACTCTGATGGCTTTCACTTTCTGGTTTTGGGACTCAGTCTTTTGGTATCTTAATAAATTTTCTAGTTTATTTCCCCAAATGGCAAACCTGATGTATTTTGTGATGGATAATTATATCAGCATATTTGTAATCTCTATAGGCATTGTGAATATGGCATTGCTGATACATTTGGCGACCAGGATGGGATCACAAAATGTCAGGCCTCTATTTGGAAGCAGTGGGGCTTTAGAGGGAGAAATGGCTATTCCAGGATGGGAGGATTTGCCTTATTCCTCTCTAGCCAGAGAATGGGCTAAAAGCACAGGGCCCTGTGAAAACTGGGAACCAAGGCTAAAAGAGGGAGAACCTGGAGATTTGGAAAAATGTTTGAAAGCAATACCCATAGAACCAGGCAAAGAACTGGCAGGAGTGTGCAGGTGAGGCTGGGTGCTGCTAACAAGTTATCGCCTTATGTGTAAAAGTAGGGATAAGCTGCTGAAGGAAAGAGCTAGGATGGCTAGGGAGTCAGCTGGTTTGCCTGAGGATTCTTCTGTGTCACAGCACTCAGAAGAGCAAACTGGAGGGACTCATGTGGTCCAGGAGCAAGCTACTGTTCATGTAGCTAAAAGGAATCAAAAAACTAGCAGAAGGAATGTGCATGCAGCTTTTGTACAGGCTGGGCAGAGTTGCCCTGACAGCTTCCAAGAGAATGTGTGTGAGGAGAATGGAACAAGGTTAGATGAGGAGACTCCTAATGTAGAAGCTCTCCCCATACGAAGAAGAAGGCAGGAGAACCACCGAGGCAAAACAGAGTCCAGGGAGATAATTGAGGATTTCACTCAACAGGAGATCACTGATATATTGAGTAGATTTACCCAAAGAATGGGGGAGTCTTTAGTGTCTTGGACAGTAAGAATCACTGATGAAGGCGCGGGAGGAATAACACTGGACAATGAAGACTGTTTAAAATTCATAAGTATCAGTCAGAATCCTTTTGTACACCAGGCTTTTAGGGATCACCATATGCAAGGAGGAAATAACAAAACTAATCTTCTAGCTGTAGCTGCAGAAGGTTACAAAAAGCAATATCCAACTGAATCTATGTGGCCTAGGGGAGACAGACCCTGGTACACACTTAGAGACTGTATGAGAAAACTAAAGGAGGAGGTAATGAAAACTGCTATCCTGATTGTAGATGCAAATGCATATTATGATACCCCCCTAGGAGTTCCTCATAGAAATATCATAGTGAAGACTGCTCCTCCTGCATATAAGCACCTAATTCTGACTCTTTTAATTGGAGAAATAGGGCACCCTCTTTCAGAGGTGCTGGATAAGATTTCACAATTAAGCGATTTAGGGGAATGGGAAAAAGACAAATGAGAGAGAAGAGTAAACAGCCAGAGGATTCAGAGACAAAATAGACCCACAAGAAGGGAACTGTTTACTGCTCTATTAAGAGCTGGGGTGGACTTTAGAAGAATAGATGGTATTCCAACTGAAGAGCTGCATAAGCTGTACCAAGAAAAGGTACTTAGCATTAGAATGAACTGGGAAGCAGGAACCACCCCCGCAGGTATTTCTGAATCTGAATCTTTGTATCCAAGTTTGCCCCACCTTCAGGGGGAATAGGAGATAGGCCAAGCCCCAGCCCAGATAAAAGAAATATGCAGAAGAGATTGCAGACCCCATATTGGTTTAACAATATATTGGAAGAATGGATCAACTACTGTGACTAGGGCACTGATTGATACTGGGGCTGAGGCCACACTTATCTATGGAAACCCTGATAAGTTTAAACATGGAACTCCTATTACCATCACAGGTCTAGGAGACACTGAAATATCAGCCAGACAGGTTAAAATAACAATGAAAATTGGGCAGTTACCTAAGAAGGAATATGCTGTGGTTGTTGTACCCATTCCTGAATACATCATTGGAATAGATGTATTGAGAGGCATGACTCTGAATTTACCTGAAGGAAGATACCAATTTGCTGTGAGGAAGATAGGAATTAATACAGTTTTAGTAGGAAAACTAAAAATGGACCCAATCACTTTACCTGAACCTTCTGAAGTAATTACTTTAAAACAGTATCGTGTGCCAGGTGGGCAAGATGAAATTGCCACTACTATAAAGGAATATGCTGAAGCAGGAGTGTTAGTCCCTACAACCACAAGATGGAATAATCCCGTCTGGCCAGTAAGAAAATCAGATGGGACATGGAGAATGACTGTGGATTATAGACAGTTGAATAAGGTGACTCCTTCTTTGTATGCTGCTGTTCCAGATACCATCACCTTAATAGAAAGGATCCAGAAATATGATGGGACTTGGTATGCAGTTATTGACTTGGCAAATGCCTTCTTCACCATCCCAATAGACTCTAAACATTGGGACCACTTCGCTTTCACTTGGCAGGGGAGACAATATACTTTTACTCGCTTGCCACAAGGGTACATACATAGCTCCACTATTTGTCACAGGATTGTGGCTGAACAGTTGGATGAATTAAAGCTACCTGGTGTACAGCTTACCCACTACATTGATAATATCATGATACAGGGAAAAGATGCGAAAGTAGTAGAAAGGAGTTTGACCCTTCTAATTGAGCATATGAAAAGCAAAGGGTGGGAAATTAACCCTGCAAAGGTTCAAGGACCAGCTCATAATGTGAAGTTTTGGGGTATACAATGGAACAAGGGGCTAAGGGAGATTCTTCCTCAAGCCCGTCAAAAGATTCAGGATTTTCCTACCCCTACCAATAAGAAGGAGGCCCAAAAGTTCATAGGATTGTTTGGATGCTGGAAGCACCACATTCCACATTTGGGACAGATTTTAAAACCTTTATATAGAGTCACACGGAAGAAATATGAATTCGATTGGGGACTTGACCAGAGTAAAGCTTTTGAAGAAGCCAAGGCTGCCATACAATTGGCCCTAGATTTGTGGCCCATGCAAAATGGTCCAGTGGAATTGCAAGTGACTGTACAAGATGATTATGCAAACTGGAGCTTATGGCAAAAACAACCAAGCCGAAATGTACCTTTAGGATTTTGGTGTAGGAAACTCCCTTCATCTGGAGTCCAGTACACACCTTTTGAAAAGCAGTTGTTAGCTGCATATTGGGCTTTGGTGGAGACTGAACAACTGACTGTGGGCCATGAAGTGATATTAAGACCTGGAATCCCAATTATGACCTGGGTAATGAGTACCCCAGCTTCTCACAGAATTGGACATGCCCAAGAGGCTAGTATAATCAAATGGAAGTGGTATATTCAAAATAGAGTGAAAACAGGCAAAAGCAGAGTCTCTGCTCTGCATGAATCTATAGCAAACATAGAAATTGAGAGGAATGACACACCCCCTGAGCCAAAGCAACAGTTGGTACAGTCCACTGTAAAATGGAATGAGGGATATGATGTATTAATTGAGGAACAAAAGAGACATGCATGGTTTACTGATGGGACAGCAAAATATTTGGGGCAAAAAAGACATTGGAAAGCAGTGGCCTATAACCCATGTACTAGAAGGACTTTGGAAAATACTGGGATAGGTGCAAGTAGCCAATATGCTGAACTTATGGCAGTATATCAAGCCATCAAAATAGAACAAGGAAGACAGTGTCATATATTCACTGATTCATGGGCAGTAGCTAATGGGTTAGCTACATGGATGCCCATGTGGAAAAATGAAAATTGGGAAATTCATGGTAAACAAGTCTGGGGCAAAGAATTATGGGAAGATATCTGGAACATGTCTTTGGTCACTGACTTGTCAGTTTTTCATGTAGATACTCACGTGGCCCCCACCACACCAGAACGTGAGTACAATGCTCATGCTGATCGACTGGCAAAGATTGCTACTGAACATATTGTCCCTACTTTGACAACAACTGATGATCTGGTATTAGCAAAATGGGTCCACCAAACAGCAGGCCATTTGGGGGTCCAGGCCACACACCAG
>NW_027186212.1:0-12344 GCF_028583685.1 Petaurus breviceps papuanus | reverse complement strand
ATGCAGAAAGAGACACAAACCAGTATTGAAATTTTTTTTGGTTAAAAATACATACTATATACATGTATATTTGTTTATATGTATACATATGTACATATGTATGTACTTATATACATACATACAGCTAAGCACAACAGACTGAATTTTCAAGTACAATCCTATTTGAAAAAATTTTTGTATTCATGATTAAATTCAAAATATACATTTTAAAATACAGTTTAAGAAGTATATTTCTTGAGTACATCCATATGATGAGAATATAGTTTTAAAGGATTCGTGCTACTCTGTGATGAAATTTGTGCCAACTGAAATGGTTTTGGGAGGTGGAAGAGAGAATGTTCCCATTAAGAAAACTAGCATACAATTTAGAAAGAGAGTTATGGAAAAGTTAATTATATACTAACTTTAAATATCAGACCTAAAAGCATTTGGAATCTGGAAGGCAGGTTTTAAGATTATATTTGTATTGTATGAAGGGGGAAAAGGGGAAAAAAAGAAAAGAAATTAAAAAAACTTTTGGAGAACATTTTTTGTGATTGTGTAAAGGAAAATGGCATGAGATCCTACTTAAATCTAAACCTGAAACTATTCTGGACTTCTGTGAAATTGGTTTTTTGTTCTTAGCATACTGGACCCTAACTATCGAATCACTTTTAATGAGGGATGCTTCTGAAAATGTAAAAGGGACCATTGTTATTGGTCAATCTGATCATGTTTTTTCTCCCTCCCATGCTGCTGTCACACTGATTATGCTTCACTAGTTCTGAAATCAAAGAGATATCCAGGTTTAAGCACATTTCAGAAATTCATAAAATCATAACATAAGAATATGGCCTTAACAATGAGATCTGAATACCTATAGAATAAACATGTAGGTGACACTGATAAAGAAAGGTCAGTTTTTAAAAAGCAGAGCTGAGATGGCAGAGTAAAAGCATGGATTCACCTGAGCTCCTCCCTTCCAACCCAAAACCCTTCCAAAAACCTTTAAAAATGGGGAAAAAAAATTAAAAAAAAAACTAAGCATATTATAGATTAGAAGACATAAAAAGATGGAATGAAACAAATTTACAGTCCAAGACAACTTGGAAGGTGAGCAGAAAAGGTCAAATTGCACCAAGTTGAGAGAAGAGTACAATCCAGTACAGGCTGTGACAGCACAGCCATGGACCCTGAAAACCATGAGCCGACCTTGGAGCCACAAGTAATGGCAGCAACAGTGGCTGCTTCCAAAGCTTGCAGCCCATAGATAGTAAAGGAGTTGAACAACTGATTAGAAGATTACAGGGGTATTTTTGCTAGTGCTGAGGCACAACTGTTGATTTTCCCATATTTGGATCTGCATCACAGTCCTCAGTGGCAGTCCCAGGGCAAGGATGAGCACTAGCACATCAGAGTTTGTGACAGTAATGGAGGGGGGGGGACCTGCCTCATAATTCTAGGTCAAAAAAAAGTGCTTGTCATCAGTCACAGACAAGAGCATAGACCAGCAGAGGAGTAAATACCTCTCCTTAGATCATACAAACTTAGAATAATTAAAAACTTACAGGTCTCTAAAAGTATTTCTGAGAAAAGTTAGACAAAATCCTTGAAGCTTGGGACAGTGAGCCTTCCACCTTGGAAGTAGAGCCCTTGTTCAACAAAACTTAAAAGTCAACTAATAGGCTGAGAAAATAAACAAATAAGAGGAAAAATAATTCTGACTATTGAAAGTTACTATAGTGACAAGGAAGATCAAAATACAAACTCAGAAGAAGATAACAAAGCCAAAGTTCTTATATCCAAAACCTCCAAGAAAAACATGAACTGGTCTCAAGCCATTGAAGAGCTCAAAAAGGATTTTGAAAATTAAGTAAGAAAGGTGGAGGAAAAATGGGGAAGTGAAATGAGAGTGATGAAAGAAAATCAGGGAAAATGAGTCAATAGCTTGGTAAAGAAGACATACCAAAAATACTGAAGAAAATAACACCTTAAAAACAGAATAGGTCAAATGATAAAAGAGATCCAAAATGCCAATGAGGAGAAAAATGTCTTAAAAAGAAAAATTAGAAACATGCAAAAGGAGGCAGAAAAGCTCACTGAAGAAAAAAATCTTTACAAAGTAGAATGGAGCAAATGAAAACCAATGAGTATATGAGAAACCAAGAAACAATCAAACAAAACCAAAAGCATGAAAAAAAGTGGAAGACAATGTGAAATATCTCTTTGGAAAAATAACTGACCTGGAAAATAAAACCAGGAGAGATAATTATAAAATTGTTGGACTTCCTGAAAGTCATGATCAAAAACAGAGCCTAGACATAAACTTTCAAGAAATTTTGTATTTATACCTGATATTATAGAACCAGAGAGTAAAATAGAAAATGAAAGGATCCAGTGATCACCTCCTGAAAGAGATCCCAAAATGAAAACTGCAAGGAATATTATAGGCAAATTGCAGAATTCCAAGGTAAAAGAGAAAATATTGCAAGCAGCCAGAAAGAAAAAAATCAAGTATTGTGGAGCCACAGTTAGGATAACACAAGATTTAGTAGCTTCTACATTAAAGAACCAGAGTCCTTGAAATATGATATCCCAGAGGGCAAAGGGACTAGGATTTAATCAAGAATCACCTACTCAGCAAAACTGAGTCCAAAACTTCAGGAGAGAAAAATGGACATTCAATGAGATGGAGGATTTTAAAGCATTGTTGATGAAAATACCAGATCTGAACAGAAAATATGACTTTCAAATACAAGATTGAAGAGAAACATGAAAAGGTAAACAGTAAAGAGAAATCATAAGGGACTTATTAAAATTGAACTGTTTACATTCCTAATTAGTAAGATGATATTTGTAACTCATGAGACCTTCCTCAGTATTAAGGAAGTTGGAGGGGATATACATTTTTATATATGTGTGTATACACACACATACATATATATATACAGACATATATACATACATGTGCACACATACATCCATATATACCCATGCATGAGCATATACACAAACATGCATGTGTATATATATATATATATTTATATATACATTCATGTGTATTTATACACACACATATACATATACACAGAGGGCACAGGGAGAATTGAATATGAAGATATGATATCTAAAAAATAAAACTGAGGGATGAGAGGGGAATGTATTGGGATAATAAGAAAGGGAGAGGTAGAAAGGAGTAAATTATCTCCCATAAAGGAGGTAAGAAAAAAAGTTTTTACAATAGAAGGGAAGAAAGGGTAGGGGGGAGGGAATGAGTGAACCTTACTCTCATCAGATTTGGCTTAAAGAGTGAATAACATAAACACTCAATTGGATATTGAAATAGATCTTACCCTACAGGAATGTAAGGGAGAAGGGAAGAAAAGGAAGGGGATGACAGAAAAGAGGGAAAATGGGGGGATTGGGTAATCAGAAGTAAACACTTTTGAGGTGTCCCACCATCAAAAGGATCAAAGGAGATAAATGGGGGGCAAGAAAGGATGGAGGGAATTTCACAGCATGACTATTATATATGAGTTGTACATGAGTACAGATGTATAACTTACATCAAATTCCTTGACTTCTCAATGGGTGGGTGTGGGTGAGAAGGAAGGAAGGGACAAATGGTGGAGAATAGGGAGAGAAAGTTTTAAAAACAAATATTAAAAATTAGTTTTGCATGTAACTGGAAAATAAGATATACAATCAATGTGGTATAGAAATCTATCTTGCCATACAGGAAAATAGAAGGGAAGGGGAAAAGAGAAAGGTGGGTGATAAAAGGGAGGACAGATTGGGGCAAAGGTTAATCAGAATGTACCTGGTCTTAGAGTGGTGGAAGGGGAGAGATGGGGAGAAAATTTGAAACTCAACAACTTGAGGAAGTGAATGTTGAAAACTAAAAATAAATAAATTAATTTTTAAACAAAAGAGTTAGAAGTAGAGGTGATATCCATCAGTTGAGGAATGACTGAACAAGCTGTGGTATGTGATTAAGATGCAATACTATTGTACTTGTTTGGCATGATTCTCTCAGAAAAGTCAGGAAAGGCTTGCATGGGCTGATGCAAGGGGAAATATACCATGTACAAAGTAACAGCAATATTATAAGATGATCAGGTGTGAATGACTTAACTATTCTGAGCAATACAATGATTCAAGACAACTCAGAAGGACTTATGATGAAAAATTCTATCCATACCCAGAGAAAGAACTGATTGTGCCTGAATACAGATTGAAGCATACTTTTTTTAAACTTTATTTTATTGAGGTTTTTTTTTATTTTCTTGCCTGTGTTTTCTCTCACAACATTACTATTACAGATATGTTTTGCATGATTACACATGTATAACTGATATCAAATTGTTTGTCTTCTCAGTGAGGGGGTAGAGAGGAGGGAGGGAGGGAGAGAATTTGGAAGTCAAAATTTTAAAAGTCCATGTTAAAAATTGTTTTTACATGTAATTGTGGAAAAATAAAATTTTAAATAAAAGCTAAAAAAATAAAAATAAAGTCAATTTTCACTGAATTTGACACAAATTTAAAGTGAAAGACAAGACCTTCATAGAGCAGCAACAAAAGCCCCGTATGTTTAGCATGGTCAGTTAGAGGAAGAGTTCTCATTTACTTATGTACACTTATCTTATTCAGAACTGGCTTTACTGAAACTTTGTTTTGGAATGATTTAATAAATCATTTTGCAAAAAAACAAAACAAAACACATCATGTGATATCATCTATATGTAAAAAATGGGGCATTGTCTTTTTCTGATAAAGATAATATTTACTCTAAAATTTGAAGTTAGCATTAAACATTATTTTATAGGTATTTTAATTAATGAAACACTATCAGGAGGAACCAAATGATTTTGATCCTATACTTCAGAGAAGAGTTTGGGTCTTAGAAATATAGTTAGCCCTGACTGGTATAATTATGCCTAACAAAGGAACCTTGCTTTTTGTTTCAGGAAAGCATACTATATTCTCAAAGAAAGAGATGTAGGGTTCAGAGACAGAAGGAGAACAGCTACTTTTGCTTCAAGGTAAATAAAAGTCAGAGGACATAGTGAACTGCAAGGACCCTAAACAATCGCCATTATTTTGCTAATAACAAAAGTGAAGCCAAGAGACAGATAAGTTGCTTGAAGTCCTATATGTAGTAAGAAAAAAAAAACAGTATTTGAACTAAATCCAGTATCCTTGTGCCAAGACTGCATCTAGTTAACTGTTTCTCTTAAGAACTCCAGAGCTGAATAAAGACTATTTCTTCTTCCCTGACACTTCTTCTTCAGCCCACCACATTTGCTTAAAGATAAATAAACCCAAAGGATCTTAGATTCAGAACTGCAACAGATGTTAGAGGGCATCTAGTCAAACTCTCTCATTTCACACATTAGACAAATGAGGTACAGACAGATTAATTGACTTGTCCATTGTTATACTGATCATTAACATCAAAGTTAGGATGAGAACACAGTTCTTTCAAATGCAGAAGTAGTGGATCTGGCTGTAGACCAGTTTTTTGCAATTATTTTTGACATTTTTATTTAAAGTTTTGAGTTCCAAATTCTATCTCTCTCCCCCTTTCATCCCCTCACCCCTTCCCTGATATGACAGATATATGTTGTACATGTGCAATCATGTAAAACATTTCCATATTAGTCATTTTGCACAAGGTCTTTATTAAAAGAAAAAAATGGAAGAAAGTGAAAACTACAATGCTTCAGTCTGTATTCAAACAATATCAGTTCTTTCTCTGGAGGACAGATAATATGCTTCATCATTAGTCCTTTGAAATTCTCTTGGATCATAGTATTGTTAAGAATAGCTAAGTCATCCATAATTCTTCTTTGAACAATATTGCTCTTACTGTGTACATTTTTCTGGTTTCAGTTCACTATTCACTTCACACTCCTGGTCTAGCTCACGTATGTCTGCAGTTTTGTTTTGTTTTTCTGAAATCATCCTCCTTTTCATTTCTTAGAGCACAATAATATGTCATTACAATAATACACCATAGCTTGTTTAGTCATTTTCCAATTGATGGGCATCCTTTCAATTTCCAATTCTTAGCCACCACAAAAAGAGCTGCTATAAATACTTTTGTACAAATAGGTCATTTTGCCTTTTTTATGTCTTTGAGATATAGACTTAACGGTGGTGTTGTCAGATCAAAAGGTATGCGCAGCTCTTTGAGCATATTTTCAAATTGTTCACCAGAATGTTTGAAATTGTTCACAACTCCACCAACATTGTATTAATGCCCTAGTTTTCCCACATTCCCTTCAACATCCAACATTTTCTTTTTGTTGCTGATTTTGTATTAGCCAATCTGACAAGTGTAAGGTGGTACCTCTGACTTGTTATAATTTGCATTTCTCTAATTAATAGTGATTTAGAAAATTTTTTTCATAGTCTGTATTTTTGGCTTCTTTGTCTGAAAACTGCTTATTCATATCCTTTGACATTTATCAATTGGGAAATGATTTGAATTTTTATGATTTTGACTCAGTTCTCTATATATTTGAAAAATGAGATCTTTATGAGAAATACTTGTTATAAGTCTCCCTCCTTCCCCACCAATTTTCTGTTTTCCTTGTAATTTTGGTTGCATTGTTTTTTGGTGCAAAACCCTTTTAATTTTATATAATCAAAATTATCTATTTTACTTTTTTGTAATGCTCTCTATATCTTCTTTTCTCCTGAATTCCAAATTCTTCCCTTATCCATAAATCTGGCACATAAACTATTCCATGATATCTTAATTTGCTTATGATATCACCCTTTATGTATGAATCATGTACATATTTTGAATTTATCTTGGTATATGGTGTGAGATCCTAGCTTTTGCCATACTAGAGTTTTTGTTAAAAAAAATGAGTTTTTGTTCCAAAAGTCTGGATCTTTGGGTTTATAATAAACAAGATTACTGTGCTTATTTACTAAAATGTAATTTTAACTAATCTAATATGCTGATCCACCATACTGTTTTGATGATTAGAATTTTATAATGTCATTTGAGATCTAATAGGGTTAGATCACCTGCATTCAATTTTTTTCTTTGATACCCTTGATATCTTTGAGTTTTTCTACTTCAAGATGAAATCTGTTATCATTTTTTCTAGTACTATCAAATAATTCTTTGACAGATTGTCAGGGCAATGAATAAATAGAATAATTTAGATAGAATTGTCATGTTATTATATTTGGTTGCCCTATCCACAAGCAAATAATATTTTTCAATTGTTTAGATCAGATTTTATTTATGTAAAAAGTGTTCTATAGTTGTGTTTATATAGTTCCTGAGTTAGTCTTGGCAGATAGGTTGACAAGTATTTTATATTGTTTATATTTATTTTAAATGTCTCTTGCTCTATCTCTTGCTACTGGGCTTTCCTAGTAATATATAGAAATGCTAATGTGGGTTTATTTTGTATCCTACAACTTCACTAAAACTATTGATAAATTCAAATAGTTTTTAGTTAGTTCTCTAGGATTTTCTAAGCATACCATCATATCATCTACAAACAGTGATAGTTTCCTCATTGCCTAGTCTAATTCCTTTAATTTTGTTTTTTTCTCTTATTCCTATGACTAACATTTCTAGAAAAATATTAAGTAATAGAGGTGATAAAGAGTATCCTTGCTGATCCTTGATTGTATTAGGAAGGCTTCTAACTTATACTCATTACACATAAAGCTTCCTAATGGTTATACACACACACACACACACACACACACACACATATATATATAAATACACATATTAATACACACATATACATATATATATTACTTATCATTTTATGCTCAGATCCATTTATCCCTGTGCTCCTAGTGTTTCTGTGTCTATTGAGATAATCATATGATTTATATTTGTTTTATTATTGATATGGTCAAGTGTGCTGATAGTTTTAGTAATATTGAACCAGCCTTGCATTCTTGGTATAAATCTTACCTGATCATAGTGTATGATTCTTGTGATATATTGCTGTAATCTTTTTGAAAGTGTTTTATTTTAAAAATTTAATCAATACTTATTAGGGAAATTGGTTTATAATTTTCTTTCTTTGCTTTGACTCTACCTGGTGTAAGGGTTATGGGATTTAAAGATCTTCCATGCCCCATGGACGTGCTGACATAGCAGAGCAAGAGAAAGCAGAAAGCAAGAAAAAGTGAAAGCTGAGCTAACGGTCCTGCAGTTGGCAGTTGGCAGCGGTTGCGGTTGCGGTTGCCCTTTTTTTTTTTTTTTGAGTTAGGACTCCTGCTGAGCACTGCCAGGGGCCGGAGCTGCTGGGAGCGCGCTGGGTGGTTGCTGTGAGTGGGGAGAGGAGGACCTTTGCCTGAGGTAGCCTGTTCTGTTTTAAAGGCTTGAGAATGTGGGTGCTTTCTACTTTATCTACCTGTGCCAATATCATAACTACTCTGATGGCTTTCACTTTCTGGTTTTGGGACTCAGTCTTTTGGTATCTTAATAAATTTTCTAGTTTATTTCCCCAAATGGCAAACCTGATGTATTTTGTGATGGATAATTATATCAGCATATTTGTAATCTCTATAGGCATTGTGAATATGGCATTGCTGATACATTTGGCGACCAGGATGGGATCACAAAATGTCAGGCCTCTATTTGGAAGCAGTGGGGCTTTAGAGGGAGAAATGGCTATTCCAGGATGGGAGGATTTGCCTTATTCCTCTCTAGCCAGAGAATGGGCTAAAAGCACAGGGCCCTGTGAAAACTGGGAACCAAGGCTAAAAGAGGGAGAACCTGGAGATTTGGAAAAATGTTTGAAAGCAATACCCATAGAACCAGGCAAAGAACTGGCAGGAGTGTGCAGGTGAGGCTGGGTGCTGCTAACAAGTTATCGCCTTATGTGTAAAAGTAGGGATAAGCTGCTGAAGGAAAGAGCTAGGATGGCTAGGGAGTCAGCTGGTTTGCCTGAGGATTCTTCTGTGTCACAGCACTCAGAAGAGCAAACTGGAGGGACTCATGTGGTCCAGGAGCAAGCTACTGTTCATGTAGCTAAAAGGAATCAAAAAACTAGCAGAAGGAATGTGCATGCAGCTTTTGTACAGGCTGGGCAGAGTTGCCCTGACAGCTTCCAAGAGAATGTGTGTGAGGAGAATGGAACAAGGTTAGATGAGGAGACTCCTAATGTAGAAGCTCTCCCCATACGAAGAAGAAGGCAGGAGAACCACCGAGGCAAAACAGAGTCCAGGGAGATAATTGAGGATTTCACTCAACAGGAGATCACTGATATATTGAGTAGATTTACCCAAAGAATGGGGGAGTCTTTAGTGTCTTGGAAAGTAAGAATCACTGATGAAGGCGCGGGAGGAATAACACTGGACAATGAAGACTGTTTAAAATTCATAAGTATCAGTCAGAATCCTTTTGTACACCAGGCTTTTAGGGATCACCATATGCAAGGAGGAAATAACAAAACTAATCTTCTAGCTGTAGCTGCAGAAGGTTACAAAAAGCAATATCCAACTGAATCTATGTGGCCTAGGGGAGACAGACCCTGGTACACACTTAGAGACTGTATGAGAAAACTAAAGGAGGAGGTAATGAAAACTGCTATCCTGATTGGAGATGCAAATGCATATTATGATACCCCCCTAGGAGTCCTCATAGAAATATCATAGTGAAGACGGCTCCTCCTGCATATAAGCACCTAATTCTGACTCTTTTAATTGGAGAAATAGGGCACCCTCTTTCAGAGGTGCTGGATAAGATTTCACAATTAAGTGATTTAGGGGAATGGGAAAAAGACAAATGAGAGAGAAGAGTAAACAGCCAGAGGATTCAGAGACAAAATAGACCCACCAGAAGGGAACTGTTTACTGCTCTATTAAGAGCTGGGGTGGACTTTAGAAGAATAGATGGTATTCCAACTGAAGAGCTGCATAAGCTGTACCAAGAAAAGGTACTTAGCATTAGAATGAACTGGGAAGCAGGAACCACCCCCGCAGGTATTTCTGAATCTGAATCTTTGTATCCAAGTTTGCCCCACCTTCAGGGGGAATAGGAGATAGGCCAAGCCCCAGCCCAGATAAAAGAAATATGCAGAAGAGATTGCAGACCCCATATTGGTTTAACAATATATTGGAAGAATGGATCAACTACTGTGACTAGGGCACTGATTGATACTGGGGCTGAGGCCACACTTATCTATGGAAACCCTGATAAGTTTAAACATGGAACTCCTATTACCATCACAGGTCTAGGAGACACTGAAATATCAGCCAGACAGGTTAAAATAACAATGAAAATTGGGCAGTTACCTAAGAAGGAATATGCTGTGGTTGTTGTACCCATTCCTGAATACATCATTGGAATAGATGTATTGAGAGGCATGACTCTGAATTTACCTGAAGGAAGATACCAATTTGCTTTGAGGAAGATAGGAATTAATACAGTTTTAGTAAGAAAACTAAAAATGGACCCAATCACTTTACCTGAACCTTCTGAAGTAATTACTTTAAAACAGTATCGTGTGCCAGGTGGGCAAGATGAAATTGCCACTACTATAAAGGAATATGCTGAAGCAGGAGTGTTAGTCCCTACAACCACAAGATGGAATAATCCTGTCTGGCCAGTAAGAAAATCAGATGGGACATGGAGAATGACTGTGGATTATAGACAGTTGAATAAGGTGACTCCTTCTTTGTATGCTGCTGTTCCAGATACCATCACCTTAATAGAAAGGATCCAGAAATATGATGGGACTTGGTATGCAGTTATTGACTTGGCAAATGTCTTCTTCACCATCCCAATAGACTCTAAACATTGGGACCACTTCGCTTTCACTTGGCAGGGGAGACAATATACTTTTACTCGCTTGCCACAAGGGTACATACATAGCTCCACTATTTGTCACAGGATTGTGGCTGAACAGTTGGATGAATTAAAGCTACCTGGTGTACAGCTTACCCACTACATTGATAATATCATGATACAGGGAAAAGATGCGAAAGTAGTAGAAAGGAGTTTGACCCTTCTAATTGAGCATATGAAAAGCAAAGGGTGGGAAATTAACCCTGCAAAGGTTCAAGGACCAGCTCAGAATGTGAAGTTTTGGGGTATACAATGGAACAAGGGGCTAAGGGAGATTCTTCCTCGAGCCCGACAAAAGATTCAGGATTTTCCTACCCCTACCAATAAGAAGGAGGCCCAAAAGTTCATAGGATTGTTTGGATGCTGGAGGCACCACATTCCACATTTGGGACAGATTTTAAAACCTTTATATAGAGTCACACGGAAGAAATATGAATTCGATTGGGGACTTGACCAGAGTAAAGCTTTTGAAGAAGCCAAGGCTGCCATACAATTGGCCCTAGATTTGTGGCCCATGCAAAATGGTCCAGTGGAATTGCAAGTGACTGTACAAGATGATTATGCAAACTGGAGCTTATGGCAAAAACAACCAAGCCGAAATGTACCTTTAGGATTTTGGTGTAGGAAACTCCCTTCATCTGGAGTCCAGTACACACCTTTTGAAAAGCAGTTGTTAGCTGCATATTGGGCTTTGGTGGAGACTGAACAACTGACTGTGGGCCATGAAGTGATATTAAGACCTGGAATCCCAATTATGACCTGGGTAATGAGTACCCCAGCTTCTCACAGAATTGGACATGCCCAAGAGGCTAGTATAATCAAATGGAAGTGGTATATTCAAAATAGAGTGAAAACAGGCAAAAGCAGAGTCTCTGCTCTGCATGAATCTATAGCAAACATAGAAATTGAGAGGAATGACACACCCCCTGAGCCAAAGCAACAGTTGGTACAGTCCACTGTAAAATGGAATGAGGGATATGATGTATTAATTGAGGAACAAAAGAGACATGCATGGTTTACTGATGGGACAGCAAAATATTTGGGGCAAAAAAGACATTGGAAAGCAGTGGCCTATAACCCATGTACTAGAAGGACTTTGGAAAATACTGGGATAGGTGCAAGTAGCCAATATGCTGAACTTATGGCAGTATATCAAGCCATCAAAATAGAACAAGGAAGACAGTGTCATATATTCACTGATTCATGGGCAGTAGCTAATGGGTTAGCTACATGGATGCCCATGTGGAAAAATGAAAATTGGGAAATTCATGGTAAACAAGTCTGGGGCAAAGAATTATGGGAAGATATCTGGAACATGTCTTTGGTCACTGACTTGTCAGTTTTTCATGTAGATACTCACGTGGCCCCCACCACACCAGAACGTGAGTACAATGCTCATGCTGATCGACTGGCAAAGATTGCTACTGAACATATTGTCCCTACTTTGACAACAACTGATGATCCGGTATTAGCAAAATGGGTCCACCAAACAGCAGGCCATTTGGGGGTCCAGGCCACACACCAG
>NW_027186211.1:0-10976 GCF_028583685.1 Petaurus breviceps papuanus | reverse complement strand
AGTCTTATATTATTTCACTTTATACCTATTATCTCATTTGATCCTCACAATGACCTGTAACTATAGGCATTATGATCCTGATATTACAGATAAGAAAATTACAAGGGTCAGAGAGATTAAGTTGCACAAGGATGGTCAGGGGATTTCAGGCTGGGATTGGAAACGAGAACTTGCTTATATTCAAATCCAGTGCTATTCCCACTATCCCATGCTGCTATAGTCCTTCAGAGTCTCCTTTTTATCCTTCCACTCATGTAAAGTGCCTTGCAAACCTTAAAGCAATATATATAAGCTTAATATTATTATTATTCACCTTTTGCTAGAAGCAGTGGCCCATTCTGTTTTACATATAATTTTGAGGTAGACCATAGGGAAAGAGGATCATGGGATCACAGTATCCTAGTTTAGAGGATCATAGATCTGGATATGGAAGGAACTTCAGAGGCCACATCCAAGTCAATATCTTAATTTTACAGATAAGAAAATGCCTCAGACACTTAATAGCTGGTAACCCTGGGCAAGTCACTTAAGTTCTGTCTGCCTCAGTTTCCTCATTTCTAAAATGGGGATAATAATAGCACCTATCTCCCAAGGTTGTTAGAAGGGTAAATGAGATATTTGTAAAGAGCTATGCAAAACTTAAAATGCTATATAAATGCTGTCATTATTATTATTTGAAAAATTAAACTCCAGAGAACTTCAGTGCTTTGCCCCAAGTCACAAACAGTAAAAATCAGGGGTGGGGATTTAAACCCAGCTCCTCTGACTCTAGAACCCATGCTGTTTTCACTGTACCATATATGGTCCCCAGAAACAGATGGTCAGATGGTTATATATCCCAAGGAAGGAGAACTGAATCACATTCTTAATTGAAATACAATAAATAGGAGAAAATTCCGTATAGAGAGAAAATAAAAGTATTTGGGTTCTCTTTTAAAGGAAACTTTCCTAGTGTACAGTGGGACAAGCCTTGGATTTGGAGTCAGAGAATATGGCTTAAAATTTTGACCCTGTTATTTATCATTCATATCCATGATCAAGTCACTCTGGGGCTCAGTTTGCTCATCTGTTAAATAAGGGGGTTGTACTAGATGACCCTTCCAGCTCTCCATCTAGATCAGGAGTTCTTAACCTAGGAACCATAAACTTCTTTTTCTTTTTAATCTTTTGACGACTCCATTTCATTATAAAGGGTTTCCTTTGCAATACTGTTCATTTTAATTCATGCATTTAAAACCACTCATCCAAGAAGGGGGTCTGTAGACTTTGCCAGACTGCCCAAAGGGTCCAGGATACATACACAAAAAGTCAGAGAACTCTTGATCTAGATCTTCTGGCCCTTTAAGCTCATCTCAGTTTACTATCTTATCTCTGCAAGAAGAAAAAATATAGAATCATAGACTTAGAGCTTAGGCCAACCCCTTCCAGGAACTAAGATCTAGGTTAAACAACCAAGGTCAGTAAGTGGCAGGGATTGGATTCCTATCCAAATTCTCTGAATGCATTCAGCATCATCTTATCCATGATGTAGCAGAAAAGTGCTGTATTTGAAGTTAATTATTATTATATTAGAATAAGGATCAGTCCATTAGAACTGACCATAACTGAGAAATATGGTACATAATAGAGAGTTTGGGAGAACCCCAAAGGTTGTAAGAAACCCATTCAGTGTCCATGTTTTTTTTTGTTATTGGTTAGATTTATTATCACCAACAATGCCAGAAGACAAATGTTGGCTTTATGTCCATATGAATAATAACTCTAAGGAGTACCTTCCTCACAACAGCATCCGAGTGTTACTGTCACAATATTTGTTGGTTTGTTTTACTTCAACCCTTCCAAAAAGCTTGTGATTATAATGATATAGAACCTCTCTTCATAGATGCAGATTCAATTTCTTCTCTGTCTTGGTAGATGACTAAAATCATCACCTAATGGCCAGTCTCTCAGGTAGGAATGAGATTCTCTGCCTTTAGCCAAGTCAGTCCTTGGACAACAGCCATTTAGTCTATCATCCACAGGCTGTATGTGAAGGCTTTCCGGCTTGGTTAATCCAGTCAGAGCTTCTGCTCCACTGCCCATTTTAAAGATGAGGAAATCAAAGCTCCAGAAAATAATTTACCAATGGTCCATTTTAAAGATGGGGAAACGGAACCTTCACAGAGGCTAGGTGACCTACTGTCTGCCTAATCATTGAATGTCAGATCTAGGTTTTCATCTAGGTCTTATGACTTCAACTCCAGAACTCTTTGTTTTGTACCCCACTTCCTGTCTGTGAAGAAGAGTAATTATTTACAGGAAAAGTGAAAGAAGTCCTTGCAGGGTACACTACTTCACAGGGTAGAGTAAAGAGTACTGGGTGATTCCAATAAGATGTAAGCTCGTTGAGAATAGTTATTATATCACGTCTGTAATTGTATCACCAGCACTAGAAAAGTGCCTGGCATACAATGCAAGCTTAATAAATGCCTGCTGAGGGGAGGCCAGGTGGCGCAGTAATAGTGCCGGCCCCAGCGTGGGGAGATCTGGGATGGGTTCCGGCCTCAGATACTCGGCACCCCCCCCCACACACACACACCCACCCACCCACACCCACACAGAAATAACTGGCCATGTAACCTTGAGCAAGTTACTTAACACCGATTGCTTTAAAAAAAAAAAAAAGAAAGAAAGAAATCCCATTAGGGGGCGGCTAGGTGGCGCAGTGAATAGTCAGGAGTCAGGGGGACCTCAGTTGAAATTCGACCTCAGGAACTTAAACACAAAGCTAGCTAGCTATGTGACCTTGGGCAAGTCACTTAACCCCAATTGCCCTCCAAAAGCAAATAAATAAATAAACGAATGCCTGCTGATTGATGAGAGTCAGGGCATCAGGCTCTAATCCCAGTTCTGCCATTAACTAGCTGTGTGACCATGAGTGAGCCCTTTGACCTCCCTAGATATTAGTTTCTTCAACTTTAAAATTGAGGGGATTAAATTAGATGACCTTTAAGGTCCCTTTAGCTTTAAATTCGTGATCTTATAACCAGATAATCCCTAACCTTTCCAGTTGATTCTGTGATACACTCTGAAACATTACAAGAAAAAAAGTCCTTGATAACTTCAGAGTAAGTAAAAGAGACCATGCAGATTCATAAGCATCTGAATGGGGTGTATGTAGTCTGGGAATGCTAAACTAAATGCTAAGGCTGAAACAATGCAAAGAATAGTCCTGCTTGTTGAAAACCATTAAAGGAAGGACAAAAACATTCTAGGACACATGCAATTAATGCCTTCGGGATTTTAGAACACAAAGTTGCATTTTAACCAAATTTAAGCTTCATATAAATCATAGATAGCTACAAGCAAAAATATCCGGTATGTAAATGGTGAAAATCTATTACAGTCCTGGCTATAGTCCTATTGTAATGGTTGGAGACAGAATAATTCAGTGAAGAATTGTCTTTCTGTGGAAATACGGAACAAGGATTCCATCTTGCAATTTAATTTACATACACTTATGGAATTAAGTCCATTCAGGTAATGTTGCCGGGAAAGGCAAGAAAGACTGGAAGTTAAAATAAACACGTTATTCTTGTTGATTATCAAAATGTAAACATGAGTGTACTTGAACTTACTAAAAAATCCTTTCCTGTTTACAGACAGTTGCCCCAGTTCTTAAGCTGTGACATTTTCTTTTTTGTCTTTTCCTATTTAAATTCTGTTCTGAACAAACACCAGAAGGGGAAAAAAAAAGAGCATTTTCATACACACAGAACAGAAAAATGGTGATTGCCTATGAATCCCCACACCTTTATTTTGATTTTAGCCTCTTTTCTAAAAAAAATTTATGATAAATCCAACATGCTATTTTCAAAGCTCTCCTGCTTTTTTGTCCTTCCTTCCTTTCTTTTCTGTTCATTTTCCTTTAATGAGCTGTGACACTTTTATAAAGACAGAAAGCTCCCTTGTAGAGTCAAGAGGGCTCATAGCAGGATAAGATGGGGTGAAGTATTGTTTTGCATTGCTTATATATATAATATATATATATATATATATATGCTAACCTTTTCTACAATAAATGCTTGTTGGATTGTATTGGATTGATTATTTCAATAAATTTTTATTAATGTAAAAATACCATAGTAGGCCTGGACATACAAAGGTGGAAAAAAATGACACATTCCCTCAAATGTGTCTCAATGTACTCAAAGTGTTTACAATCTGGGGAGGCCAGGTAGCACAGCGAGTAACAGCACCAGAGCACCGGCTCCAGTGTCAGGACGACCTGGAGTTCGAATCCCGGGCTCAGACACTTAGCACCCACCCAGAAATACCTGGCCGTGTAACCTTGAGCAAGTTACTTAACCCCAATTGCTTAGGGGCAGCCAGGTGGCTCAGCAAGTAAGAGCACTGGATCCAGTGTCAGGATGACCTGGATCAAATCCGGGCTCAGATACTCAGCACCACAACCAGAAATAACTGGCCGTGATTGCTTTAAAAAAAAAAAATGTTTACATTCGCATGATTTCTTTTGGCATGGTCACTCTTTAAAGTATCACTTACACATTAAGTACATAATGTATACATTTTTGTGTTATAGTTATCTGCGTTGGTCTTATTCCCTTACTACTCTGTAAACTCTATGAAGGCAAGAAATGTGTATTTTCTAAACTTTATATCTCTTCTAAGCATAGTGCTTTGCATACAGTGGGTGATTAATACATGATTGAATGGATAAACTAATATATGCACACAAATTATTCTGATAATATATAGGAGACTCAGTCAATGGGAAAGGAAAGATCACTTCCAGCTTGGTGGGAGAGGTGAAGAGCAGAGAGTGGGATAGGAAGAGAAGGGACTAGGCACCTGGAATGGCTTGCATTTGGAACAGAGACAGTGTTGTATGGAATCATGGAGTGTTAAGTAGTTCAATTTAACTGGAATTTTGAGTATGTGGTGAAGGGCATCAGTGTGAGTTTTAGTTAGAAAGGTAGAATGAAGCTAGATTACAGAGGGTCCTGAATGCCAGCCTAAGAAATGTGTATTTTATCTTGTAGGAAATGGGAAAACCACTAAAGATTTTTTGAGCAGTGAGTGATGTGATCAGAATCAGAGGGCATTAGCTACAAAATAGAGACTTTTAACCTTTTTTTTGTATCACGGGGCCCTTGCCAGTCTGGTGAAGTCAATGGAAACCTTTTCAGAATGATTATAAATGAATAAAAGACATAGGATTCCAAAGGAACCTAGTTATATTGAAATACAATTATCAAAATATTTTTTAAAAATTCATGGACCCTCTGAAAAATCTTTCCATAGATCTTTTATTAAGAATTCCTTCTGTAAAATGACTTTACATTTGCAACTTGTATCTGCAATAAGAAATTAAGTTGTGCCTGTACCTATTAAACATAAAAAAATTAAAGGCTCAGTCTGGATAATTCTTCATCCAATGAGAAAGTGTGCAATATCCTGTAGGGTTCCTACGGGGGGAAAACTGAATTTCCACATCCTATTCTAACCCTCCCTTTGAACTGTTGCTAGTGGCTTCTGTGACTGATATGAAAAGAATATAAAGTGACACCATCTATAACTGGTCACATCCATTTAATAAAGTAATCCTTAGATGAAAGAAGGATAACACATATAGAATAATCCTTATCCTGGGGGATGAGAGGAAAAGGAAAAGGGAGAAAATATGGTGGGCATTTCATTAACATATATTAATTTGCAGATCTAAGCCACCCAAATCTCCACAAGAAAGGTGAGAAAATGAGGTTCACTATATCTTAAAATAAAGATTGACACTGATTCAATAAGACATTCCAAGAATGAAAACTGAGCCAATTTCTACAATATTATTGACAAGTATTTACAAACTTCATGAATTATTGCTTTTTTGGGGGGAAGTCTATTGGGGTTAAGTGACTTGCCCAAGGTCATGTGGCTAGTTTTTGTGTTAAGTGTCTGAGGCCGGATTTGAACTCAGGGCCTCCCGACTCCAGGGCCGATGCTCTATTCACTGTGCCACCTAGCCACCCCAAACATCATGAATTATTATTCAAAATATTGGTCAAATTTATTCTTGTAAAATATTAACGAAAATAACTCATGTACAAATTGAGGACACTCTCAATGAAAATAAGTCAAACCAACAACCATTTGTAAAGCATCTAATAAGTGCACAAAACATGAGAAAGATGACAAAAGATGATATTTATATATAATACTTAATAGTTTGAAAAAACCTTTTATGTATGCCATCTCATTGGAGCCATGGAGCCACCCCTGTATGGCAGCCACTATAAGTATTGTTACTTTGATTTTACAGTGGAGGAAACTGAGACTCAGAGTGGTTAAGTGAATGTCCAAGGGTTACATGGCTAGTCAGAGGTAGAATTTGAACCCAGGTCTACCTGACTCCAAATCTAGCACTCTTTACATTGAACTACGCAGACTTTCAGTGCAGAACAAGGAGGGTCCAAAACTAAGGATTTGGTTCTGACTTCTGGCTCTGGAAAATAACACTGAATCTCCTGCCTCTGTGTCTTTCCCCCTCCCTAGAAGGCTCTCCCTCTTCACCCTGGCCTTTTAGTTTGCCTGGTTTTCCTTCAAGACTCACCTCACATCCCACCTCCTTAGGAAGAAAGCCCTGTCACCTCATCATGTAGTATCTTCCCTTCTGAGGTTACCTTCCATTTTCTATCTGGTTATACCTAGTTATCCACATGTTGTTTCCCCTAGTAGAATGTGATCTTTTAGAGGGCAGAAACTGTTTCGACTTTTCTTTGTATCTCCAACGCTCAGCATAGTGTCTGGCACATAGTAAGTTTCTAATAAATGTTTGTTGACTAATAAATTACCTCTTTTTATGACCAGAAGAAAGGAGTGAATAGGTGACACTGAAGTCAAGTTTTGAAGACTAGAGCTGAAGAAGTTCCAATCAAATGGTCACAATCTCAGTAAAGTAGGAACTTAAGCTATCTGTTACATGGGAAATATGAAAAATGGTATGAGGCTGAGGGCTTCAGGAAAGAGCGTGGTGAATGAGATACTGAAGGAATAAGAGAAAGTATAATAGAAGAACTACCAAACAGAAGTGAGGACTCAGGTATTCTTCACCTATGAAATGGGGGAGTACCAGGAAGGGACACAAAATTTTTTGTCTTTTTTATTTCTGGGTCTATTACAGTGCCTTGTACTTGGTAGGACTTAAGATATTTATTGAAGTGAAGTCATCTGAATACAATTCAATCTAGTATACATTTATTAAATGCCTACTGTGTGAAGTTTCCCACAACTTCACAGATTTTAGTTCAACCAAAGGGGTGATTACCCTGCATTTGGGAGAGAAGGGGTTGCTTTTTAACAAATTTAGTCCAATCCAATAGTTTTACCGCTTGCTCGACTTTAAGTCCAATAAAGGCGGATATTATATCTAATCTTTGTATCTTGTACCTCCCCCAGTAACTAAATGGTGTGCTGAAAGCACAAAATAAGTACTTATACATGCTTATTGATTAATTGGGGAAAAGTTATTTAATAAATACTCATGGAATTTGAAGGATTTCTGCCATCCCAAGATGGAACTCTAAATGGAGTTTCCTGTAGAAATATGATTAGTAGTCAGTAGATTCTAAAATACTCTCAGTACAATACATCAAATGTATTATATATTGATTTTTCCAAAGTCTGTAACCTCCTTGCAGGACAGGCATATTTCATTTGCTTTGTCTTTGCATCTCCAAAACTTGGGCAAATTCAAATGTTTCTTGAACTGCATGTATGCTATTGGTTCAGTGGTAAAATGTGTTCCGAATTCTAAATATGGATATAAAAACTTTAGATTGTAACCTTTCAAAATCTAGGAGTGGCTTTATAATATGGTTTGGTCTATAGCAAAGGGGTAGAGAGCCACCTGAAATGGGATAGATGACAAAATTAAACATTATTAAACAGAGTTTGAATATTCTTTGTTTAAATTTTAATGCCTGTTTCTGTTGCTTAAATTATTTATCAGGCTTCCAAAGATCATTAAGTTGAAAAGTTGATGAATATACAGTAGTGTCAAATATCTGACTATTGCCTGCCTGGTGATCAAAAGCAATATGCACACACCAACCACCTATTGATTGATTTGATTCATGAATTAAGGAATTTATAGGTATATTATGCAAACTTATCTGAAATAATTTACCAACTTAGCTATTTTTGTTTTCCCAAATTATCTTACAGATTTCAGAACATATCTTCCAATACAAACTATGTGAAAGCAGAGTAGCAAAGGAAGTACACCCTAACTACCAAATTATGATTATACAACTTCACTGATAGGTATTGAGAAAAAGATACTAAATGTATTTGAGTCAAAAATTGTACCAACTACAGATAATTTTGCCTTATTTATCCCAACATTAACAGCTCCCAGAAGACAATATAGACCATTTGTATTTTACAAATTACTTGCAGCCTAATCTTTAACAGCATCCTATGGGTAGTTAGGTAGTGCAAAAATTATTATCTCCATTTTATAGATGAGGAAACTTGAGGTGCCAAGAGTATTTGAACTTGAATATTTCAAGTTCAACAAGCTACACTCAGTAATGGTCATAGGGTTGGTAAGAGACTGAATAAGAACCAAAGCCAGGATTCTTTGCCTCCAAATCCAAGACTTTCCACTAATCAAATTCTTTTCATAGTAATTAAAGTCCTGAAAGCATTACTTGGATACATTTTTTAAAAAATTATTTCAAAACTTCATTATGTTTTGTTATGTGTATTCTAGAAGCAAAACAAACAAATAAACCTTGTGATATGGAGCTTTATACAAATTATGTTCATTCCCTTAAGTCACAGTAAGGAAAACAAGTCTCCAACTAACACATGTCTTCTAGCTTAAGCAAAGAAGTAAAGGACTGAATTATTAATTAATAATTATTAAACCAGTATTAGTGAGATATTTATGTTCTCTCTTCTGATAGCTCAAAGGGAGAAATTTGTCCTTATTTTTGCAGAAAGAAGCTGTACTACATAAAGATTTTAAATTAAATCTAGCTTTGGAGAAGACTGTATTGGAGAAGACTGAAGGAATTCTGACTACAAATACCTTATTCTTTCCACTGTACTCTACTAGGTATATCAGAAAACACTATAAAATGAACAAATATTCAAGTGTATTTGCATTACTTAAAAATATTGGTTGTCAAGTTAGTGGTTTACTTGCCATAATAGTGATGGAGTCAAGTTTTTATGCAAAAACTTCTCAAGTAAGATTTAACTTGGAAACTAAAAGAGTTGAGAGAAGGGAAGAAAATTTTTACTGGAATAACGTTCTTTTGGGGGGCGTTGCTTTTTGGAGGGGGGAAGGCAGAGCAATTCGGGTGAAGTGACTTACCCAAAGACACACACCTAGTAAGGCTAGTAAGTGTTAAGTGTCTGAGCCTGGATTTGAACTCAGGTCCTCCTGACTTCAGGGCCTTCTTGACTATTCACTGTGCCACCTAGCCACCCCTTTACTGAAATAGTGGAATATTGGATAGAAAGTCTTTCCTTACAAAAAAGGAGAGAGAACACAAGACATTACTAATTAAATGTGAGTTTTTACCTTAGTCTGATCTTCCAAATATTTTGGAATTAAAATAATCTTGGGGATTAGCTTCTGCTTACAATTTATGATCTTCGTTGGCTGGTGGGGGGTGTCCCCAGAAGTTAAGTGACTTGCCTAGGGTCATACCTCTAGTATTTGTCAGAGGCCTGAGACTGGATCCACTCTCTATCCACTAACCTTGGCTGGTTCTTGGAAAAATGTATATGCTAAGTGATATGACTCTCCCTTACTATCCCTTTAGGTGAAAAAAGGAGGGGATTCTTAGCTAGTCCTTAAATTAAGACAGATTTCCACTACTTGGCAATTATATGTGATTATTTTAAAATACAATAAAATGAATAAACATAAATTATTTCCTTATAAGGAAACCCACAGAAAGCTAGTCTAGAGGACTACAAGGGGGTGGGGGAGGGAGGAAGATAGAGACTAGGAAGGAAGGGAAGAGGGAAGGAAGAAAGACACCATTTTTCTCTGGCAGATCTCTCTCTTTCAACAGGTCACCAGGTTTCAGGTGAGAAAAAATCTGTCAGGGGCCAAATATTTTTTTCCATTTTTCCAGGTTTGGAAATAGATGTCACAACTCCTTTCAGCCAATCATCTGAACAAAGCAAGGGGCACAAGTTGCTCTTTCATTAATAAGTTTCTCTGGGAACATCGCCAGACGATGGTCAGAAGTTATTACTGCCTGGCTGGAGATGGGAGATGGAGACTCTAGGTAAACTGGGGGAATGGGAGGAGAGGGACGGGGTCTTGGGGGCTCACCGCTTTGCTTTAGTCCATTGGTAACACCGGTCTTGGTCACTGGCCTGCTGCTCTCCTGAGACTGGGTCTGGGTGCTGCTGGAACACCCCATTGCTGTGATGATTGCTGTCAATGCCAGATGCTGGGACTCGGGGAAAGAGCAAAAGTCGCTCGGGAGATCCCACCTCCAGCCCTTCTTCTGGGCACGTGACCCACCCTCTACCAAGCTCCAGTTGGGACTGCAAGAGTCTTCTAGACAATGTCCTGCGCGGTGGCTCGGGTGGATGCAGCCCTGGACAGTAAAGTAGAGACACCTGCTGAGAAGGCAAGCTCCTCTTTGACTGCAGACTGTCCTGGCTGGTTCGAGAGAGGCGGGGCGTTGTCTTGTATCAATAGCTTTGGGAGAGGCCACCGCAGATTTCCCCTCCACTCGCTATTGGCCGGAGGAAGGGACCTGATGGGTGGGAGGGGTGGCAGGTACACACAGGAGGGGCAGGAGGGAGGGCAGAAGACTGAAAGAGCTGAACTTGCTACTGGATTAAGCTGAGAAGGAAAGAGGAACGTAAAGGGAGAAAAAGGACACGCAGGGGCACTGAGTAGCAAGAGGGCAAAGGAAAAGGAGGACTAGGAAGGAAGGCTGGAA
>NW_027186210.1:0-13894 GCF_028583685.1 Petaurus breviceps papuanus | reverse complement strand
CCCAGGAACTGGGAGACTAGGAGGCCAAAAGTATAAGGTGCAGAGGTACTTGTCTTCTTAGTTAGAAAGAATTTCATCTGGGAAATTATGAAGTAAAATTGCCCCGATATTCTGGAACCAGAGGGTAAAATAGAAATGGAAAGAATCCACTGATCACCTCTTGAAAGAGATCCCAAAATGTAAACTCCTCGGAATATTATAGTTAAATTCCCAAATTCACAGGTCAAGGTGAAAATATTGCAGGCAGCCAGAAAGAAACACTTCAAGTCTTATGGGCCACAGTCAGGATAACGCAAGATTCAGCCACTTCTATGTTAAAGAATCAGCGTGCTTGGAATATGATATTGTGGAAAGTAAAGGAGCTAGGATTACAACTACAAATCACCTGCCCAGCAAAACTGAGTATAGCCCTTCAGGAGAAAGAAGGATATTCAATGAAATAGAGGATTTTCAAACATTCTTGATGAGAAGATCAGAACTGAATAGAAAATTTGACTTCCAAATTCAAGGCTCAAGAGAAACATAAACAAGAAAGAGAAATCATAAGGTCCTTAGTAAGGTTAAACTGTTTACATTCCTACATGGGAAAATGACATATGTGGCTCATAAGAACTTCATTCTTATGGGAGTTAGTAGGAGTATAGATAGACAAAGGGCACAGCTGTAAGGTGATTATGAAGGGATGATATCTAACAAAAAGTAAAATTAAGATGTCAGAGAGGAATGTATTGGGAGAAAATGAAAAGGAAAGAGAGAAAGGGTAAATTACCTCACATAAAAGAGGCAAGAAAAAGCTTTTAGTGTGGAGGGGGAGCTGGGGGAGGTAAGAGGGAGTGGGTGAAACTTACTCTCATCAGAATTGACTCAAAGAGGGAATGACACAGAAACTCAATTGGGTGTAGAAATTGGGAGGGAAAAGGGATTAGAGAAGGGGGAGGGGAGAACCAGGTGAAAGTAGAGAGAGAATAGAATAAACAGGGAAGGGTGAATGGAAATACAGTTAGCAAGTGAAAAAGATGTGTGAAGCAAGTTTCTATAATAAAGGTCTAATTTCTCAAACATATAGAGAACCAAGTCAAATTTATAAAAGTTAGAGCCACTCCCCAATTGATAAATGATCAAAATACATGAAGTTTTCAGATGAAGTAAGGAAAGCTATCTATAGCCATATGAAAAAAAATGCTCCAACTCACTATTGATTGGAGAAATGCAAATTAAAATAGGTCTGGGTACTACCTCATACCTATTAGATTGGGGAGGGAATGGGGGATGAAATAGGACATTAACATACTGTTGGTGGAATTGTGAACTGAATCAACCATTCTATAGAGCAATTTGGAACTCTGCCCAAAGGGCTATAAAACCATCCATATCCTTTGCTCTAGCAATATCACTGCTAGGTCTGTATCCCAAGATTAAAAAAAAAAAAAAAGGAAAGGGACTTATATGTGCAAAAATGTTCATAGCAGCTCATTTCTTGTGGCAAAGAATTAGAAATTGAGGGGATGTCCATCAATTGGGGAATGTCTGAACAAGTTGTAGTTTGTGATATTGTGCTATGGAAAATGATGAGCAGGATGCTCTTGGCAAAGCCTGGAGAGACTTATTTGAGCTATGTACAAAGTAAAAGCAATATTGTAAGATGATCAGTTCATGAAGCAGGACTGGAGCTCAGAAGAGAGACTAGGGCTGGACATATACATATGGAAGTCATCTGCATAGAGATAACAACTGATGATCTCATCAAATGAGATAGTCTAGAGGGAAATCACCAAGAGGGAGTCCATTACAGAGCCTTGGGGTATTTCTACGATTAGAGAGAATAGCAAAGATGAAGATCCAGCAAAGAAAAAGTGTGGTTAAACAGAAAAGAGGAATGCCAAGAGAAAAGTATCAGGAAAATGTCTCTTCTTGCTGTCATGCTATGTTCTAAAGTTCCTTCTAGGTCTGACACTCTGTCTTCTAAAGTCCTGCCCAACTTTAACACTTTAGTATTCAATTTTGCAAAGAAGGAATACTACTGGAAGAGCTGTTTGGCTGATGGGTAGAGTGAGTGGATGGGATGATTGTCTAACAGGGCTAGAAAGGTAAGCCACACACTGGAGGTTAAATTGAATTATATAGAGCTCTCCCCCATCTGACCTCCTGATATTCAGACCTACAACTAAGGATTTTTGAGCCTGGGGTAAGCACCACAGAACGTTCCCAAGAAGGGAGGCAGAACTCCTGAGATTCCACAAGACTATTGCTGGAGAGGTTCTTACCCCCTCATCCCTAAAACAGGAAACAGGCTCTTTGAGAGCTTCCTGTTTTCACCAATGCTTGCAAGCTAGGTATGAAGACCAATTGTTTCATTACACTTGGCTTCCAAGAAGACTGATTACTAGTGATTGGGATGTAGAAGGGATTTAACAGAATTTTGGGGCTATGCTTGCTGTTGTTAAGTCTTGTTTGACTCTTTGGGACCCCAGTTGTGGTCTTCTTGTCAAAGATACTAATGTGGTTTGCCATTTCCTTCTCCAATTCATTTGACAGATGAGGAAACTGAGACAAACAGGGTGAAGTGACTTGCCCAGGATCACACAGCTGAAGAGGTTGCCCACTAAGAGGGTTAGGGTTGCTCTGGAGACCCCAAAATACCAACATTCCAGGTCCTGCCAAATGAATTCGAATCAAGTCTTCTCAGTTGAAGAAAAGTAAAATTTATTAAAAGTTTGTTTGCATTAGACACAGAGTAAGTCTGTGCTAGGTCATTCTATGGTGCTCTCACAAATATGAAGACAGGATAGGGTCTTATATACAGAAAGTTGTGGGAGGAACCTAGGGGTGGTCTAGGGGAGGAGTTTAGGGAGGGTCTTCAGGAGGAGTTAATGAGGTCAGTGAGTGATTAAGCCTGGGAGGTAGCTGGAGGCTACAGACAATGGTGGGCTAGGCCAGTTCAAGGGTGTATTGATATTTTGATAGGCTCAACTTGGGAAGTAGATGAACAATTTTTTATATTCTTTTTTTTTTTAAAGCAATTGGGGTTAAATATATTGCTCAAGGTTACATGGCCAGTTATTTTGTGTGGGTGTTCCAAGTATCTGAGGCCGCAACCCGATCCCAGGTCTCTGGACCCCAGGGCTGGTGCTCTCACTCACTTTGCCACCTGGCTGCCCCTATTTTTTATATTCTTGCATGTGTATGTTATCTCCAGAGATATAACATAAGCTCCCAGAGGGCTGTGTCTATTCCATTTGTTTTTGAATATCAGGTATGTATTCTGGGCTTAGGACATAGCTGGTACTTAATGCTTATTGATTGATGCCAGAAAAAACCTTTACCAAAATTAGAGCTTGTGGAAAGTGTCATTGGCTTTCACAGGATGTTGTTAGCTCCCCCTCAAGGGAGATCTTCAAGCAGAGACCCAATGATTACCTCTAGTGGGGATGATTCCTTTTGAATAATGTTGGATTAGATGGCCTCTGAGGTCCCTCCCAATTCTAAAATACCATGATTCTATGAAATAGAATCATAATATTTTCAGTTTTTCAGTAGATTTTTCTTGGGGGTAAGGGACTCTTGGTTTTTTGTCCTGTATCTCCAGAACAATAGCATAGTGCCTGGCACAAAGCAAGCAAGCAATTAACATTGATTAAGCACCTCTGAAATCCTAGGCACTGAAGGGAATCCATGCACAAAAATGGGGAATTTACCAAAGACCAATGCATTGGCCTAGCAAGGACAAGAAACCCAGTCTTCCTCTTTCTGGCCCCGTGCTCTTTCCATAGTACATAAAGCTACAAAGGGTCAGGTGGAACCCTGTTTTGCAGATGGAGGAACTGAAGGATAGTTATGGACAGGAGGGTGAAGGTGAGTCAAAATTATGAGCCCCTGTTGTCATAGGGCAGCTTGGTGGTGCATCAGATAGAGTGCTGGGCTTGGAGTCAGGAAGGCTCATCTTCCTGAGCTCAAATGCTGTGTGACCTTGGGAAAGTCAGTTAACTCTGCTTCAGTTCCCTTATTTGTCAAGTGAACTGGAGAAGGAAATGGCGAATCACTCCAATATCCTTGCCCAGAAAACCCCAGATGGAGTCATGAAGAGTTCGACACAACTGCAAAGAATGAACAACACAAATGTGTGCAGCTCAGGTCTGAAAGAGCATTGGATTTGGAATGAGATGATTCAGGTTCAGATCTCAGCTCTGCCATTTACTGTCCATTTCCTTCTCCGTAAAACAATGGTTTGGCCTTTTTGGTCTTGTCTGGTTCAGGGTCTAAGATCCTAAGTCTGGTTATCAAAATCAAGAGTTTGGGAATCCCAGGCTGGGGAGCCGAGGTCCTTAGGAGAAACTGACAGGCACAGTGCCTGGCACATTGTAAGTGCTGTAAAAATTCTTTTTCCTTTCCCCCATCTTCCCTTTATTCCTCCCTCTCTAAGTTTCTATGGGAGATTTGAAGGTAGGCAGTGGAAGGGAGGAGAAAGCAATGGGATAGTATGGGATGAGGAGAAATAGAGGGGAGGTGGGGTGTAGGGCCATCAGTGCACCATGATACCCTGCAAAGGGCACAGGATCGAGAGTCAAGGCTCAAATCTTTTGTCCTTGGGTAAGCTATTTGAACTCTCTGGGTCGGATTTCCTCCTTGTGGACTAGATACAATCCAAGTTCCTTTTCAGGATGGGTGCTGTGATCTTGTGCACAGGCAGAGCTTGGGCCTTTTAAGCCAAACTCTTAGTTGGTTGAGAACTCAGAGATAATTTCATTCACTTCCGCCAGAGAGGATTCTGGGTCTTGTAGTTTTCTGCCTCCTTCTAGCTCTCTGCACTTGTGTACATTACCCGATAGCCTCCTATTTGCTTTGGGGTCGTGAGGGCATTTCCAGAAAAATACTGTGCATTGGTGCCTGGTAATCACTAAGGAAGGACTGAAGAATTGATCACCCACAAAGACTGGTGTTTTCCAACCTTGATTTACTCATCTGTAAAATGAAGGAATTGTAGAGTAGGAGTCAGGCTTTTTCACTCCCATCTTCCCTTTCTCGCTACATCCGCCTGCCTTGCATTGTGGGAGCTGGAGTCCAGTTCCTGCCTACTTTTCCTTGCTGTGGTGCGCACTAGGATTTCCCAGAAAGATTAGTAAACTTCTCCAAACTTCTCCAAGCATGTTTGAACATTAGCTCAGATTCACCAAGATAGGCCATGTGCTTTTTCTGCTATATGCTGTATATTATTATATGTTTCTCCTCCTGGGAGAGATTTGGGTAGATGAAGAGATAGAAAGCTATAGGCTAGAGATATTTTCTTTATGGCCCATATCACACATATATGCACTGTGAAAACAGGTATGTTACAGTTACTGTGTTTGTTGGATTCTTTTAATAGAGTATAAGCTCTTTGAGAGTAGATACTATCTTATCCCTTTGTTACATTCTACAACAGTGACTTCCAAACTTTATGTAACAATGTATTCATTTTGCTGTCATGTTTTCCATTTGCAATTGTGGTCTCTAGTAACCTCATTCATTCTCATGGGTTTAGCTGTCTTCTCCGTGTGGATGACTCAGATCTATATATCCTGCCTCAGCTACTCCCCTGAGCTTCAGTCACGGATCACCAATTGCCTACAGGATATTTCAAGCTGGATGTCCTGGAGACATCTTAAACTCACTGCTTATCTTTCCTCCCAGACCTTTCCCTCTCCCTATCAGGCTTACCTATCCATCCAAGACACCCCCATCCTATCAGGGCTCAGGTTCTTAATCTTGGCACTATCTTCAGCTCTTCCCTCTCCCTCACTCACTCCATGGGTCCTGTTAGTTACTAAATCTTGCTGTTTCTACTTTCATACAGTTTCTTGTATCTGATCCCACCTTTCTACTCACATACCTTGTGGAGATTCTCATCACTTTCCCCTGGGTGCTTGCACCAGCTTCAGACTGATTTTCCTGCCTTAAGTCTCTCCCCACTGTGATCCATGCTATCCACGTCTGCCAAAGTCATTCTCTTTAAGCCTAAATCTGACCATGGGTGTCCTCTACTCACCCAACTCCACTGACTTTCTACTGCATCTAGCATAAAACAGAACCTCCTCTAGTTAGTTTTTAAAGCCCTACATAACCTGGGTGCAACATAACTTTCTAGTCTTATTGGATTATTACATCTTACGATCTCTGTGATCCAGACAAACCAGCCCTTTCTATGTTCACTCACAACATTCCGTGTCCTATTTCCATGCCTTGGCGTTGACTGTCCCCACTGCCTGTAATGCCCTCCTCCTCTACCTTCAACTTGTAGAATGACTTTTTTCCTTTGAGATGCTTTTCCTGATCCTTTTAAGTGCTAGGGCTCTCCCTCCCAAGCTATCTTGTATCAAACTATTTTGTTCTTTGTATATTACACATAATATATATTTATATAATGCACACATACTCATATAATTTATATTTATTTATAGTGTGTGTGTACCAGGCATATACACTGTGCAATGTATCGTCAAGTATGTATTAAATGCCTCCTATATCCCAGAAGCATTAGTAGCTTTAAACTGCACTAAGACTTCTGGGACACACTGTATACGTTGTTTTCCTAGTTCAGTTTGTTTCATTTTGCATCAGTTCATGTAAGTCTTCCTATACATCCCTGTATTTTTCAGGGATTTCCCTTCTTATAACATAGTAATATTTCATTATGTTCATATGCCATAACCTATTTATTTCTCTTACTAGTAAGTAAAGCAATCTTTCAAATGATTGTTGATAGTTTGCAGTTTTTTTTTTTTAGAATTACATATTTGTTTATATCCTGTGATCACTTTATCCATTAAATTCCTTAATACTAATTCAGGGAACTGAAAAGGTTTTGCAATTGTTTGGGGATAAATATTTTCTTTCTTTGAAGTCACAGAAAATTGATGAGAAATTATTTGCTTTGAAAATCAATGCCAATTGGCAACGCTTAAAAAATAAGTGTTTAAATAAAACAACATCATCCTTGGGACAGGGGATGGACAGGGTTATTGAACTTTGCTTCCAAAGGGAGGGGACAGTCTCACTATCTTCTGCCCAGGTCAGAGCATGTGTACAGCTGTGAGATCCACATTTTAATAAAGACATTGACAAGCTGGAGAGGATCTAGAGGAAGGTGACCAAAAGTGGTGAGGACTGAAGCTTTGGCCACACATTGAGTAATTTAAGTATTCAGCTTGGGGAAAAAGAAGACTTACATGGATCCCAAAAGCTCCCTTCAACTACTTGAAGAGTTTTTATGACAAAGACTTGTTTTACTTGGCTCAAGAGGGTGGAATTATCAGGAGTCCAATCCAACATAATGCAACAAGTATTTCTAAATCCCCCTCTAGTGTGCAAGGCACTATGCTACACAGTAATGCAAAGAAAGAAAGGATCAAGTTTCTGCCTGAAGAAGCTTGCAGTTTACTTTGTATTTGAAGGGTATATAACATAATCAGAGATAAGTAAATACAAATAAGGTGTTTGAGCTGCCTGTGTAAAGTGTGTATGTTCATGTGGGTTGTCTAAATGAAGGCTTGCATAGATATCTCTGGAATCTCATACATCTTTTTCCAAGGGAGATTTTGATTCCTTCCTGGAGAGGGGACCACACATGTGGATGCCCTATTCTCAGAGAAGGGACATTGGACTAGAATTATATCTATCTGCCCAATTTGTTGTTTTTGTTGTTCAGTAAGTTTTTCAGTCATGTCCAACTCTTTGTGACCCCAGTTAGGATTTTCTTGGCAAAGACACTGGAGTGGCTTGCCACTTCCTTGTCCAGTTCATTTTATAGATGAGGCAACTGAGACAAATAGGGTTAACTGATGTGCTTAGGATCATACAACTAGTAATGATCTGAGACAAGATTTGAATTCACAAGATGAGCCTTCCTGATTCCAGGTCTGGCGCTTTATCTACTGTACAACCTAACTGTCCCCTTAAATAAAAACAACCCCCCCAAATATTGCTATCTAGGGGCACAACCTTTACTTTCAGGCTGCTTTCCTGGCCATTATTTCTTAAAAAGGGAGGGATACTCTTTGCTTATAGCCATAGATTCCACTCCTCATGGCAAATGCTAGTTACACAAAATACCATCACAAATAGTGAATAGCGAGGAAGCCCGTATATCCAAAGAGATAGTTTGAGAAGTTTACAGAGTAGAACATACCAGACAATACACAGAACAAATGAGCTCTCTCACCGGGAGAAAGATTTCTCAGCTTGACCAAGAGAAATGCCCCAATCTCACCTAAAAGAAAATTCCTCCGTGTTTCTGGGAAGGAAAGCTAGAAATCTGGGATGATGGAATGCTGGCTTCTCTACAGCTCTCCTAATTCCATATGAACAAGGATGTCTCTCCTCTTCAAAGCTCTTCCTCCAACTCTTGTACTCATTCAATCATGTAGGCCATTAGCATTCTCCACCACCAATCTAGGCTGATGTTGAAATGCCAGCTCTTTTCTGGGGGACACTTCTTAAAGTCTCTCTCCCTCTCTCTCTCCTTCCCCCTCCCTTTCTCGCCTTCCCTTCTCTCCCTCCCTCCCCTTCTCTCCCTCCCTCCCCTTCTCTCTCTCCCTCCCCCCTCTCTCCCCTTCCCTCCCCTTCTCTCCCCCACTCTCTCTCCCTCTCCCTCTTTCCCCCCCTCTCTCCCCTCTTGTCAGAAATAAAGAACTGTTTCTTCTCCAAAACTCCAGTCCTCATGAAATCTTGAAAATTCAAGTACTCATTCTCTCCTCCCCTAATCTGTAACCATGCCTAAACTGCAGCATCCAAAACATAAGGTGTGTGTGTGGGGGCGGGGGAAGGGGAGAGGGGAGAGAGTTGTACATTGACAACTAGAGTAAGCAGGGAGTAGAATTAGGGAAGGCTTGTAGGAAGATCAGAATTCTGAGAAGTTAAGTTAAAGAGGGGCCACATTCAAACAATTAGGAAGGATGAAGAGGATGGTTTGTGAAAATAAAGAGTTGCTGTAGATGGAGTGCAGAGCTCTGAGAATAGTTACTGGTTTAGTGTAACTACAATATTGAGGGTATGAAGGAGAATAGAATGAGAGATGAATGAGAGAAACTCATAGTCAGATGGTGGTGGACACTAAATTCCAGAATGAGGACCTTGCATTTTATCTTAGAGGTAGTAGGGAGTCAGTGAAACTGCTTGAGCAGAGGAGTGACCTGGTCAGATCTGTGTTTTAGGAAGCATGTTTTGACAGCTGTGAATTGGATGATTGGATGATGGATTGGAGAGGGAAAGGCCAGAAGCAGGCATACTAATTGGGCTATTTCAGTGGTAGAGGAGAGAGGTAATAGGGTGACGGCTCACTGATTATCGGTATAGAGGGGATAGGAGAGATATTTTTGCAAGCATAGTGCTGACTGAACTTGAGAGTTGAGAGAAAGTCAAAGATGACTGAGATTTTGAACCCCCCTGATTGGAGAGATGGTGGTATTCTTAACAGAGAGAAACAGGAGGAGACGCAGATAGATAATGAGCTCCTTTTGGAATATGCTGAGTTTAGATGCAAATGAAGCATCAAGGTGTAGATGTTCAGCACACACCACCAACTGGGGAAACTGGACCAGATTTTAGGAGAACCAGTAGAGATGGTACTGGAACTCATGGGAGCTCAGCAGATCACCCAGGGATAGAATAATGTAAAACTTGTGGGGAAGGAGATCCAAGATACAGCCTTGAAGAAAACCTATGCTTAAGTGGCAGAGAAGCTTAGGAATTTTTAGGATTCTAAGACTCAGCAGATGATTCTGGTGATTGGATTTCTGGCATTTGGAGTGACCTCACACTTGACACACTTGAACCATTTCATTGGAAGTTCTTGACATTAATGAAACCACAAGTTGTATAAAAAAAAGAGGTAATAAAAACCAAAGTTGTGAAGAGTCAGGCACAGTGAAAAGGATGCTGACTTTAGGGTCAGGTCCCAAGTTCAAACCCTGTCCTTGCCACTTACCACATATGTGATGTTGGGAGAGGCACGTCAGCTTTTTTGTCCTTGGATTTTACTTCCTTCCTCCTCTTCCCTTAACCTCCACAAAGGAACTAGTTGATCTAAATCTGATTCACCTTTAAAATTCCAAAAAAATGGACCTAGGCTCCAGTATCTTTAAAAAATATTTTGAGAGTTTTATTTTACTATAATTGGTTTCCTTTGTAAGCCTATTTCTTTTATTTTATTCATTTAAGAACATTATTTTAAGACAGGATCTATATGCTTCTCCAGACTGCCAAAGGGGTCTATGACACAAGCAGATTCTTCCAACAATCTGCAAAACTACAAATCCCAAAGATCCCTGGCAGCCATCAGAGACCCATTTCCTTCTCTTATGCAAACAGCCAATGAAAGGGAGAGCTGTCCAGAGTCTGTGCTCATTAACATTAGCACCTTAAAACTGGTGGCTGCTGCTTGGAGCTAGGACAATAGAGACTGGAGGAAAGCTTCCTATATATCCCAGGCTGTGTGCTTCTTGCTTGTAGTCTCCAGAGTGCGGCGGAATGGATGCAATACTGAACTGTAAGATGGAGAATGTGGAAGATTACTATGAGTTACTGGGATGCGACGAACTCTCTACAGTAAGAGAATTAACATGGTTAATTTCCTCCTCTGGGAGCTGAAGGGGGTGGGACTAGTTCATCCCTGACATCCTTCTCATTCTAGAGCCTGAGATCCCAAAGATTAATTTAAGGAAACAATTCAAAGTAATGAGCTTTTAATTTTGTAATACATTTACATAGTTTGGATAACTTGAAGGCTGTTGCTTAGAAAGTCCATTATAGTCATAAAATCTTTTATGACCTAGGAAAGAGACTCTCTATATTTTGGTTTCTTTACTTGAAGGTCCTATTTAATTATTACAAGAACTTCTAGATTCATACATATATTGATATATACACATGGTCTATACATTCAAGTGCACCTATGCTAAGGTGCCTCTGAAGTGGTTTTTAAATGTTAGTGGGCTTTGGAAATGAAGATGATTTAAAAACAAAAGATTAGATTAAAAAAAAAGCTTAGATGTATACACATACACATATAGAACAGGTCACAAAAAGAATATTCTCAGAAGTCATCTAACTCAATAGATACATGCAAATGTGATCCCCAGATTGCTAACATTAGGTAATATATGGTCTAGAATCTATATTTTCCTAGTATTCTGATTAATGTTAATTAAATGTCCCATTTAAATATGTACTTACAGATGCAGAGATCTGAGATATTTTAAATCATGAATGAAGTAGTGTTTTTAGGTCCCCCCAGCTTCTAGTTCCTTCTGAAATTACCTTCCATTTACACTGTCTATATCTTGTATGTACATAGTTATTTGCATGAGAGTTGTCTCTCCCATTAGAATATAAGCTACTTGAGAGCAGGGACATTTATTGCTTTTTTTGGCTTTTTGTCTGTATCCCCGGCATTTAATGTGGTACCTGGCATATAGTAAATGTTTGATAAATGCTTTTTGATTGGATCAAACAACAGGCGTAAGATTAATTAAAAGATATTGGGGTGGGGCAGGACAGGACCTGTGCCTTTGTTGCTATACTGCCTTTGACTAAACCCTTTCTACTAAAGCAAATTTCTACCTTCTCTGTTACTAATAGTCATATAGGGCGTGAGAGCACTAAAAGCTTAAATGACTTGCTTAGGGTCATATGATATGTGTCATCCCCCAGCCCCTGGTTGCCTCTCTTTTTTATGTTAGGATTTTGAATTATTTAACGGAAATTCCATTTATAAAACTGAATGATTTCCCAAATGAATAATTGGTGAAAATCCTAATGAGGATTCAGTTGGTCCACAACTGGAGGGAGGCAGCTTACTTTCTTGGATAGAGAGAATGGTGGAAAGGGCATCTCGAGGACCTGAGTTTGCCTCCCCTGCTGTAGTACTTTTGGCTGCATGATTTATCCTCTCTGGCCACAGTTTACTCATCTATAAAATATGGGGTTTGGACTAGGTGACCTCTGGTCTTCAGTTTCCCCATCTATAAAATGGATGGATTGAACACTATGAACCCTAAGGTGATTTCTAGCTCTAAACTGTTGATCTCTACTATTAAAGATGTATTAACTTTTTAATCTACAAAGACAGGAGACAACTGGGGAATGGTTTCCCCGTCCCCCTCGAAGAGTCTCAAACAGTCTTCCTACCTGCTGCTTGTTCTCTTAATGATCAATAACATAGAGTATAATCAACCAATGAATGTTTCTTTTATTAGCATAATTCTCTTTTGAGGAGAAGAGTATTGGGATAGAGTGGAGCTGGCCATTAAAAAGACCTGCTAGGGAGCTAGGAAGACTGTGCTTTCAACTTCTGCTTCTGACAAATGCTCACCAGTTCCCCAACCTCTCAAAGGCTCCAGGCAACTTTCCAGGACCATCAGTTGTGGAGCAGGTAGTCATGTAGGAGTTTCTTTCCTAGGAGCTCCCTATACCAAGGAAATCATAGATCTAGGTCCTTTCTCCCTTTCCCCCTGCCCCCAAAAAATGAAAGAAAAGAAAAAAGAGAAAGAAAGGAAGAAAAAAACCCTGCACAACCCAAAAGCAACCTATAACCCATTCTCTTTATATACAATGTTAAACCCTTTCATTAAAAATGTTTCATTCTGTTGACAGAAAACAAGGGCTAGTTGTTTGTTCAAGTTCATTTAGACAGCACAAGGTTAGTGGATAGATGTTTGGACTAGAAGCCAAGAAAACTAAGGTTCAAACTCCACCTCTGAACCTTACTGGGTCATTCCAAGAAAGCTTGGTGACCTTTCTTAAGTTCCATGACCTGTAAAATATCTGTAAAATGGGCTTCACCAACACTTCTATCCCCAAGCTTGTTTTGGGGTGACCATCAAAAGAGATAAGGTCTGTAAAGCGTTCTGCAAATCTTGAAGTGTTACTTAAATGTGACTCATGACCTTTATTTATACTATATCTAGCCCCACCTCTCAAACCCTGTGTTACAAACAGCTGAGCATTTATTTACTAAGCACCTGCTTGGGGACAAGCAGTGTGTTAGGCACCTGAAGTGAAACAGTTTCTGGTGGTTAAGAAAGAGCCAAAATATCACCCATGGGTTTGTTGCTGATCCTTTGAGTGATATTGAATCATGTTTCTTACCTCATTCATCTAAGAACATTTTCCTTAGCATTAAGAGAGTGCCTTTGTCTACCCTTCCTCACAATTTTGTCTGCCTTTCTTTCTACCTTCTGTTTTCTGCTTGAATTGTGAACCTATCTGTGTTGAGTCAGAAGCCTTCCATGGATTTTATTTTGTTTATTAAATTTTTTAAAATCATGAATTAGAAAATCCTCAACAAATTGTAACTTTTCATATAAAAAGTCAAAATAAGTAGGTTTTGTATGAAATCATGACCCAATTACATTCAGCTTGTATAAAACCATATGCTAAATTTAATGTAGGCCCAGCATTGCCCTGCTTGTTTGATTCCCCTTCTGGACCTCATTCCCCTCTCCATTGTGTATGTAAAAAATGTTTCACTGGCAGTCTTCTTTTTCCCTAGATTTTTTTTTTTTACATCACTGTTCATCCATCTCTACCGCTGTAACCAATACTTGTTCCCAAGCAAAACAAGTTTCTGTTGTTTCAGTTGAGTCAGAAAGTGTACAAGTCTCCTTTTGCATCTACAATCTGTGATGACTGGCTTAAGCCTCCCATTGGTCATTGCATTGAACAAACACCACAAAGAAAGATCCTGACTTCAAGAAGCTTATATGTTACTTGTGAGGGGTGGGGTGGGGGTACAAGAGACACAGATAAGTAAATAAAAGTAATTTTAAATATGTGCAAAGTTAAATACTAAGTAAATTTACCATTTAGCTAAACTTATATAAAAGGGATACTATTTGAACAATGATGTAGTGATAAATAGCTT
>NW_027186209.1:23182-39346 GCF_028583685.1 Petaurus breviceps papuanus | reverse complement strand
TCAACATTAATTAAGAAATGATAAATGATACCTGGAAACCCTCAATGAGTCTAAGTCACCAGATCTAAATTGAGTAGATCCCTGAGAACCGAAAGAATTGAAATATGTGGTTGTTGAACCACTACTGCTGACCTTTTTAAGATCATGACAGGCAGGAGAGACTTTAGAGGAGTGAAGAAGGGCCAGTGAATTTCTGTATTTTTGTGGGGTCGAAGGGGAGGGAGATTATGGGGTCTAAAAACTGAAGAACAATAACCTTCACCACCCTTCCTGGGGGGTGGGGGGAACAATAGAACACTATTAAAGACTAGTTTGGAATCACTTAGAAATGGAAGCAATGAATAGTAAAAGTCAACAGAATTTCATCAAAAATAATTCTAATCTCATAATATTTCTTTTATACTGTATAAAAGGGTCAACAAACCACAGTCTGATGATCAGTTTTTATATATTTAAATCCAGCAATATCCTTTTTTAATGAAAACATTTTTTAATTTGGATACTAAATAAGGCAGCTGACCCAGAGTTCATAGTTTGTTGACCTCTGCTTTAGGATGATGAGACTAGTAGATCAATGTAATAATAAGGATATAGTACACATAGGTAAATCAACTTTTATAGTTAAAGCAAAAAGCTTAGAGTTTGGCACAGGAACATAGGACTCTAAGAATCCTAGCAGTCAAGGATTTTCACAACTCTCACAGGATTTTATACTTAACCTGAGAATAAAGTTGCTAAAGGAAATTTAGCTCTCACCTTGAGAGAATGCTAGAGGTAAGTTGAGATAGAGACTAGGTTAAATAAATCAGAAACAAAGGATAAAATACTATTTGATCTAGGTAAATGGTTAGAGAATGACAGTGACTGTTGATAGAAAATTGTCTCAGTCAGTGCTTATGCTGAACCCTCCCTTACAGGCTGAACCGAATGGTGTATGGCACTCTTCATAGTGATGGATGAGAATCATAAGTAGCTGATAGTCAGAGGATAGACCTACCATTGCTTGACAGTTATTGAAAATATTTTAGAATAGCGTTTTTGGTTTTGGTGAAACTTCCTTAGGGCCTTCCCCTTGAGCTTCCAATGGGAATAAGATCCTGTCATTTGTAAGTTGCCTTATTTATTCTCTTACTGTACCCATTCTGCGACAGAGAACTAGATCAATGGGAAGCTAGGCATCTTGTGCCTGCCTCCCCACCATCCATATTCAGCAATATAAAATTTTTACTTTTAAAACATCTTTTTCTGTAAAGTGCATTTTAAGTGTTTCTCAATATATTTGACAATGCATTAAAATCTGTATGATAGTTTAAATCTGTGCAAATTTCACTTTTTTGTATACTAGTAGAAAGATTGGGAAAGGAGGAATGAAAACAAAAAAGGTATAATTTATTTTGATCCAGTACAAACTAATTGGCAGTTTGCACTCCATATTTAATTGAGAAATGTAATACATTAGAAAGGGAAAGAGAATAACATTCAGCATTAGATTTTTCCTGACACATATTGATAAGAAGCTACAGGTGACAAAGAGGAAAAGGATAGGTATGCTTGCTTTCACTTGAAAACCACAGTATACGGCATTTTATTGTACCAGGATTTTGAAAGAAAGCTCTGCTGATGAATGAAGTATAAGTAGAAAGAAATCCATACATTTAGCAATGGAGGAGGAGGGGAATTTATCCTACTCTTCAAGTTGAAGCTCAATCTGCATTGCTCAGCAGTCGATTATATATATTTTTACATGAGTTTAACAAAGTATCATGTTATCCATTTTAGGTAATATAGGGAAATGTAGACTAGAAGATTATTAGTTACCTGTATTCAGAATTAGTGAACTGATCAGAGGGAAAGTGGAGAAATTAAGTGTTTAATATCAATTTAGGATGACTGGATCCTCAATTTATGAATATAAATATATTAGAGGTCATCTAATCAAAATCACTTATTTTATAAGTTAGGAAATTAAGTCTAAGAAAGGTTAAAATACTTGCTTAAGGTCAAACAGATAATACAGATTATTATTGCAGATTCAAAACAAGATTCTCAGGAACTTCACAGTATCTAAAAGAGGTATTCTTAACCCTGAGCTTCTCAACATTTTTATTAGTGAATTAGGTAAAGTCATAGGAAACACAAAGTTGGAGCAATACCTAATGTATTTGATGACAGTAAGTAGAAGTATTGGCCACGTTTAAGGAAATTAAGATAAATAAAGGTAACTGTAAATGCTCATATTTGGAGGCTAAAAAGTAGTTTCATAAGTACAAGATGAGGGAATATTTTAAGATAACAGCTTAAATGAATAAGATCTGATGTATTTATCTGTAAGCTCAATATGCATAAAGCAACAAAAGGGGTTTTACTAGAGTGAAGTATGTTAAGAGAGATATTATATTTAAAAAATGGGTGATAACTCAGTTATACTCTGTTCTGGCTGGTAAAGATCTGAAGCACTGTATTTAGTTTTGGTCACCACATTTTAGGAAGGATAGACAAGCTGTATCACATTCTGGAGAGGGAGAGTAAAGAAGTGACAACAGGGAGTGTTCCATCTCCAAATGTCTAATATTTATTTTATATTAAAAATCTGTCCTGCTTGGTCCCAGAAGAAAGCAGTAGGATCAATAGTTTATAAAAAAAGTTTCTAAACAAGTTTTTAAATGATAAAAAAACAACCCAAACCATTAGTACTGTCTAACATGCAATGAACTGCCTCAGAGGGTCATGGATTCACTATCATTAGATGAGTTCAAGAAGAGGCTAGATGACCTCTTTATAGAGGGATTCTTGTTCAAGTATGGACTGGAATACAGAGCCTCTGAGAAGTGATCCAAATCTGAGAATGAGTGATTGTTTGTATCCTGAGCAGCCTTAAGTCAGATTTTTCACTTTTCTGGGACTCAGCTTCAAAGTGATGGTGTTGAGCCAAACAGTCTCACAGTTCTCTTCTAACTCTCAATCCTGTGAGCTAGATCCTCTGACACAGGCATAGTCTTATGGCTGGGAAGTGGTTTAGATAATGTGCTGTGTTTTGGTTTGGGGGGTGCAATATCTGTTAACCCTGGATATATAATTTCATTATTCCTCTGAAGCATATTAACAAGCTTTCAGGCACAAAAAAAACATAGTCTTGGACAAATATACACAATACCACAGAGAGACATAGTACTATGAAGAGACAAACACTGCAACTCCACCCAGAGAGAATTCTCAAAAGGAAAGCAAAACAAAAATATATTTAATAAAAGATACCCAGGGGCCCTAAATCATGTGTCCATGTTATCCAGCCATGCTCACAGAATTCAGCTGGCCCTGCTCATCATGACTACCTTCACATACAAATATCTTCGATCCATAAACTTTCAGGATCATTTCTTCTAAGATCATATTAACTCTGCTTATACTTCCTGCTTTCCTTAAGGATCTTAGCTATAAAAGTCCTAGAGGGGAAAAGTGTTAAGGGAACCATTAGATTCCCAGAGGGAATTTTTCAGCACACTAAAAACCTTCAACCCAGTAGAAACCTCTTGAGGTTTCTCCTATTTAACATGTAGGCACAAAGTGTGTTTTTATGCCTCCATACTACATATTCTTTCTCTCTCTTCCTTCTGCCGACAATGAACCATAACATATAAATTTAGGGACACACCCTATAAGAGTCACAGAAAAAGTTTCTGGGGGGGGATACTACAGATTTAGGGTACATGGGGCATATGTATGCCACAAAAATATAGCTTCTAAGCCTCAGCTACTGTGTTTATCTTTAATAGTCAGAAAGAAAATGAAATTAATTCAAAGTAGAATCATCAAATTAAATCTCATATTAAGAAAAATAGTAACAAATTCTTATACCTCTTAGGAAGTAACCTCTCATAAATATACTATTTAGGAAGAAAATAGTTATATAGTTATATAGGGGAGCACATACATAAAAGTCTGAGTCCTGAGCATATTATAGAGGTTCAACTCATAAATCCTATTTTTGTAGATAATACTGTCTTCTAGGGATATTATTATGTTACTCTTGCTGTTAGGTGTGTTTACTGTTTGTTACATAGTCTTCAATGGCCACTGATTAGATAGACCCTACATGTTTCCTCTGGCTTCTTGATCATTTGGATTTTGTGGGACATTGACCATCTCTGCCTCCAGGGAAGAAGAGGTGCTCTGATTCTCCTTTATCTTTAAATCTCTAGCTCTTTCAGAAATAATAATTATAACAACAACAATAAAGAAACCCTTGCCTAGGATCAGGAAAAGAAAAGAAAAAAATCTACTCTCTGGTACTTTGACTCTTAGCTAAGAACCTCTTAATATCCCCAGGAAGAAATTCTCAATGTCAAATGCCAAGCTCTTTAGAACAAAAACAAATTCCTCCCAGGTAGTTAATGTCTCAAGTTCAGTTTTTGTTTGGACTTACCTTCCCAGGTCAGTGGCTTTGGTCCCACTATCAGATGTCACAGAATATATGTTAAACATTTTATATGCTTCCTCATTTTGATCTCTTAAAGCTAGAATATTAATTGAATAATGATATATTTACCCATGTAAGTACCAAATATCGCTGTGGGTTGGGATTTCCATTTTTTGACTCTTAAATCTTTTCTGTTCTGCCATGCACATGAGATGATTATGCAAGTAAAATGCATGAAGAAAAACTTAGGTCACGAGGAAATTTGTCATTCTGTCTCTCGACATGTGTTATATATACATTTATATATGTATATGCATGTGTTATATATATCAATATATAACAGATTGTACATATGTGTACATGCATTTATGCATGCATTTATGTATTATGTATGTGTTTAGATGTATAACACATCTCAAGGATTGAATTTAGTGCAGCCCAGCTCAGCATTACAATCTTACCTTTCTTTTGAAAGTCCAAATGACTAAACTGGTCATCATTTATCTATTGCTTCCAATAAGGGTCTCTCTCTTTTGCTGGTCTACTGCCAAAGAGCACACATTCTACTAACTTCATCTATAAATTTTTGTTCCTAAGGGATGGTTGAGGGTCAAGAATACTGATAAGACCAGAACTGAGATTGGTGGATGAGTTTTGTGGGAGGTGATTTTGGGTGGAGAACACATTAGCTTTCGGAATTTCAATTTCCTTCTTCCTTGCTTGTTCACTCTTGATTCAATCTTGGACTAAAGTGGAGAGAAATCAAGAAATAGGGATCTGGGTGGGGATAGAATTAAAAGGCATCATGGAGGCCTGTTATGGTGAGAAAAGGAAGAAGACAAAGGAAGGAGATAAGTGAATTCAAGGCATGACAGATGGGTGAAAAGAAGGATTTTTGTGGCAACTGATTTGGGACAGCCATTCTCTCCTGATTCTCTCCTGATATAATGAATGAAAAAACACTGTAACTAGAATGCCCTGCATAAACTTCAACTACAATGCTTTGTAATACAAGAGAAGTCAATGTTTCCTCAATATGAGGAGCTCCTACTATAAGAATTATCTCCATTAAGATCTATGACAGTATATAACTTAAAAGGGGCAATATGGTGTTTAATGAATTTATTGTATTGACCTTGGAGTCAAAATTTCTTGGGTTAAAATCCAGTTTTAGACATTAATTAGCTGTGTGCTCTTGAGGAAGACATTTAATATTGAAATATTACAGGAACCAACCTAGGATCCCAGATTAGATATGGAAGGGACCTTAGAATTCATTAAATCCAAAGCTCTCAATTTACAGATAAGGAAACTGAGTCATAGACAATTTTAATGACTTGCCTCAGGTCATCATACCACAAGTAAGCATTTAAGGTAGGTTTTGAACTCCAAGTTCAGCACTTAATTCACAATTCCATGTTACCTCTATTTTAGCAGTAATATATAGGACTAAAGAGAGTCCCCTGATTGCAAAGACTTGTTCATGTTGTATCATATTGATCTCAAAGAAAAAAAAATTGAAAGGGACTGTGGCCCAGCAAGAATTTAAAGGTTCTTTTCCCATATGATTTGTACCTTGACATTTCCCCTCCCTCATCAAAATAGAAATATGACAATGAACCTGTGTTTATTTTTCTCCTTTCCATTATTTGGGTACCTGAGTCACACCACTGGCTAAATTCGATTAACAGGCTATATACATTATTTTCTTTTTTTCATTTTCTTTACTGTACCCCCATGTTAAACTGCAATGTTTTACTACCATGCTGTGTATACCTCTAGACAAAGTATTCAGTGACTACTGTCACGCTGCCTGTCTCCTGGGTTTAAATGCTTCCATATCATGGGGTTTGCATCTGACTGCATCTTGGCATCTACCAAATCAGACTTTTAAAAATCAAGACAACCACTGCGATGATGACTAATCATTTTAGGGCACAGCCAGTATGGAGAAGAAAGGAATGACTCTGTTTTCTAAAAAGGAACAATGTACAAGTAGAAGGATTCTTTCTAAGCAGGCATCAAGGGCACAGCTGTAACTGGTCAACAGATGCTGCTTTCAAACCAGACACATTTCACAAACTGATGGATGTGGTTTAAATCAATATGAATACAACAGATTGTGTCCGCCTTCGAATGAGAGGTTCGTGAGAGCCAACAAGCATTCCCTGGACTTTGTTTTCTACCTTTCTGAGGAGCAGCAGATGTTATGCTTCGTACAAAATCCACAAAGGCAAATGTATACTACAGAGCTATTGTTCTTTCCAACAGTATATTTAAAACAAAAGAATTGAGAATTGCAATTACCACTAGACTATTTTTAGAATTATCCCATACATATGCCATGTTCATCTCTACTTCAATGCTTTTACTCATGCCCTTCTCTCCACCCAGTTAGCCTTTCTTGCTTCTTCCTGAATAATCTATAACCATTCATTCCTCATCATTTTTAAAGTTCATCCCATGCTTTACCTTTTTTGATTAAGTACTGACCAATTCCCTCGGTCCATGTTGACTTCATCTTTCATAACATGATAATTTTGGATAAGAAGAGATCTCATCTAGTTCAAATCTATGTCCCCTCTTTATTGTGCAAATAGAGAAACTGAGGATCAGGGAAGCTAAATTATTTGTCCAGTATCACAATAATTCTAAGCAGCAAAGTGATGATTAAAGTTCAGGTCCTCTGACTCCAAACATTAATTATGTCTATAATGATGCTAGTTCTTCTATGCTACATTATGTACTCCTATGCACCATGTAATTGAGCAGTTTAGAGGATCATAACTGTCGAGCTTTAAGTGATTTTAGAGGTCATCTAGTCTCTTGTCCCTGTTAAAAATGAAGAACCTGAGGCTGGAAAAGGTTATGTGAATAGATCAGAACTCAAGTCCTCTGACTCCAAATTTGGTGTTTTTTCCACTGTTCCATATTGCCTATTGTCTGTTCTCTTCCAGATCTGTATTTCAGTTTTATCTCCTCAACCAGCTTGCAAGCTCTGTGAAGGTAGAATTTATATTTCACTCTTATTCTATTCCCCAGAGCAGCTAGCATAGTAGGCAAAAAAACCAGCATTTAAAAAATCCTATTGATTTGTTATTTAGAGATTGAAATGACTATAAAGAGTATCTTGAAATCTAGAAGAGCTTTCCATATGTCACTTACCTAGCTACCTGTGTTCTTAACTCCATCAGCCTCTCAATGTCATTCATATTTGGAAAAGGGAGAAAGTGAGGCCAGTGACCTTGCACAGTCCTCCATCACTCAAATCCAAGTCAACTGCAAATCATATCATTATTTCCTTGATGCCATGGTCCTCTTCAAAAATGAAGTACAAATAACACAAGAGAGTTCCCTATCTTTCATAGTCTTCCTCATATACTCTCATAAAATAATTATATAGGATTTTTTTTTCTTGAAGGGAGGTATAATGTCAATCATGGAATTGGAAGTAGAAGGGAACTTGAAGGTTGTTAGGGGTCAGGTCTGACTCAGGTGAGCTTAGGATTTATTATGCAATGAAATTAGACCCTTGCATGTTATTCTGCAGTTAACAAAAGGAGGATTACTTAGCCCTAACATGGAAAGGAAATTTAACAAGGTTAGGATCACACTCAGCTATGTTAGATGTGTCCTTACCTCATTTCTTCATGAAAAGAGGTCAGGTCAGCATGACAAAATAGATTCATTTAGTCTCAGGATATCTTCCAAGTCAGAAAGGCATGGACTCTACTTTTATTCCCTTAAGAGACTAAGAAGTTCCATCAACATAAACAGAGGCTACCACAAAGGTCCATCAAGGAAGGGATAGCTTCATCTTTAAGCTCCTTCTGCCAGTCAAGTCCTGGGAAGAGCTTTATTGATTTCAGGAAAACAAATAAACAAACAAAAAAATAGCTTAAAATGCTTGAGCAAAGGGGTTACAATATTGGTTTTACCACAAGAGCTCAGCTATTTTAAACTCCTCATTTTTTCAGATGAGGAAACAGATACCCAAAAACAAGTGACTTTGCACAAGTTCAAACTCTGCCTCTAGGATCATAGATTCCTAACTGAAAGGGACATAACAGGACATCAAGTTCAGCCTTACACTACATAGGAGGGACCTTAATCTCAAGAAGAAGCAGTGATTCTCCCAAGGTCACACAGGTAAGCAACAGAATCAGGATTTTAAAGTAGGTGTTCTGACTGGAACCTATATATATATATATTTTTTTTTATTGTACCACACTGCTTCCTCTCAAGAAACAAGTAAATGATAGAATAAACACAGGACCATAGATTTAAGATAAGAAGGGGACACAATCCCTTAATTTTACAAATGTGGATAAAGAAAATGACCCAAGGTCACTTGGGTAATAAATGGCAGTTAGGATTTAAAGCTAACTGTTCTTACTCCAAATGCAGTGCTCTTCGCACAACAGCACACTGCATCCCCTATGTGCCTGTGAAATTTATTTTATGTGACATGTGTGCCATAATACCTTAGAATGTTTAGAGGGTATACCTCATGTCACGTGCATTACACTCTGTATACAATGTGTATTAGTCAACTAGAACAGCAGTGGCCAATAACAGGATTCATATTTCAAGTGTTTTTAAATTTCAGGAAAAATACTGAAGTGCTGATATTAAGATTCATTCCCACTCTCTCTGAGGGAGGAGCAGCACAAACTGACTCTGTGATTATGTAAAAGAACGCCATTTGGAGCTGTTCTTTTACTGAAGGCTAGGCAGACAAAACCCAGTATGACAAGCATGCTTACTTAAAAGAGTTGAGATTTGAAAACAACTGTAATGTCAATTTCAAATTGCATTTGAGGAATAAATGTCAAACAATGAAGACTCATTTGTGCATAAAAACAAAATGTTATTGCATGTCCATATTTTTAAAAACCTACCTACCTGCATTCTTCAGAGGTTCGGAATCAGAGTACTATACTCCCAGACCTGCCTCGCCAGCTCCCCCTGCTGGGTATCACAGGTGATCAATGTATGTCTGCCTAATCCCCTGAAGCTAAACTGTGACCTAAGCCTCTAACAATCTAAAGACTGGAAGGAACTTGGAAAGGTGGTTGCGTCCATCCTTCTGCCTTCCAGCATAGTCACACTGTTCACCTCCTGACAGATGAGAAACTCATCTGTTTTTCAAGACCTCCAGAGGAGAAGAGAGATGAAAAGCCATTTTACCTGGTGTTTCTAACTCACTAGACCCCATTCCTTGGCTGTCTTGGTGACCATTTAGTCTTGCTAAGTGACTGCACCTGCTGCAGGTGCCCTGTGGGGGAATGCAGTGATCTATAACATTACCTTTTTCTCCCTTAAACAAAAGGATACGTCTCTCATTCCTGGCTGATGGAATTCATCCATGCATTGTAAACCTGCAAGCATATTTATCATAATCTTTCCCTGCCCCCCATCCCCCAGTCCTATTAATGGGCTCAGTTACACAATAGCATTGTGTCCTGTATCTGTTTCTATAAGTGAAAGAAAATTTCTCTTCTATTTGACTTCAAATGCATTCAATAGTAAGCAGACTCTTTTATCATGTAATACAATTGATTTTGTCATAGTTGTCTATGAGAGGTGAAATAGCCATTGTCATTATACTGAAATTCAGCACCAAAATATTTCTGTGAAAATATAGCATTCATTTATAATGCTCCCCGATTTATATTTGGATGCATGCAAATTGTATAAGCACAAATAGTATAAGAAGGATTTGAGATCAACTGTAGTAAGGATTTTGTCAAAGGGACAGTATGTGTCCCTCCTCTTCCTTGCCTCCTTGGGCTTGCTGCAGGGTCTGTTAATTGAAAGCATTACAGGTGATGAAATTTAGTACATTTTAGAGCTGCATTTGATTGAGTTTTTACTCCCTGAACATTGAGTGCATATGAATATTTATAATATCTCAGCACACTGAAAACCTGTTCCGTACCTTCTGTCTCTGAAATCTGTTGCTATTGCACGGTGATCTCCTAGCAAGGGTCGAAAGATTCCATAATCCTACCCCCCTCCCCTTTCCCAATAACTTTTCAGTGGGTTCATCGCTGCAGTACCCTAATAGCACGAAACATCCTGATGGGTAGAAAATGTGCACTGTAAGCCATTTTCTGGAGTTACTCTATTATTTCTTACAGTTGCTGCTAATCATCTACTGCAGTGATGAATAGCATTTTTTTTCTGCTGCAGTGGTCAAATATGAAGGGCAATCCACAAACCCCCACTCCCCCTTAGAAAAATCACAGGGAAGGGAGGGAAGACAGACATCAGGAGATGAAAAGATAATAACCCACCTTAAAGGGGCCACCTAACAGAAGTGCTTTTCTATATGTACATTCATGAATGTGTTGTTCTATATGAAGCCCTGCCTTTCATCACACCATGTACCTATCTCTACAAGCAGGCAGTTAGAGCACCGAGGGCTGCAGAGGAAAGGGGAAAGATGATAGTTCCTTTTGATTTTAGGAGACTGAAACTTGCTTATATCTGGTTGCAGACTAACACAGAGAATATTGCTTCCCAGACCTCCTGAGGTCTGAGGTGTATCTGGTCACCACTGCAGGGAGAAAAAATCTCTCTGTACTTACCCCTCAGCCTGACAAAACTTTCTCTCATTTAAAAAAAATAATAATCAGGAAAGAGTCAGCAGTCAAGTGATAGATAAGGGCATCATCATCCCTCAGGGATAATAAAAATTATTATTATTTTTAATTATTATTACTTATGTTTGTTTAGCTGTTATAACATCCTGATATGAGGGTAGGTCATTCTGTGGGATTGATTGAACCTACAGAGGATGTATATTCATTGACAAGTTCTTCAGCCATGGCATGGTTCAAGATAACCATTTCTGCTTAGCAAATTTGATGACTCCAAATTGTTGTCACCTTCTGCCAGGCAGTAAAATTAGGGACTCTTAGATTCTGGAGTAGAAGGGAAAGAGGAGGATAAGGGATGATAATTGGAAACCATATCAGAAGTTAAGAAACAGAATAAACTAAGGGTGAGAGGAGTAGAACTAGAAGGACATTTGGAGGTCATCTGGGCCAGTCCTGAGGACCAAGTTGCTGAGGTGACTGATACAAAATAAGCTACAGGATATCAAACATAGGGGTTCTTACTCACAAATACACTGCTTTTCTATGATGGCCCTCTTCCACACCCACCCCCCAAAAACACCCAGTAAAGTGCTTTGTGTCTCAGTTTTTGTCATCTGTAAAATGAGGAGATTAGACTGGATGACCACTAATGTTCTTTGAAATTCTAAATCTAGGAACCAATGATCTTGCTGCTATGAACCCTGATAAAAGTGGCTGACCTTCTTGTTGACTTTTCTTTTATCACTAGTAGTTGTTTCTAACTAGGGTACCACTTTTCCCTTTGTTCAAAGTAGTGTTCTCCCTTATCCTACTGCGCTTGAGACAAGAACACAGTCTTTGGAGGGTTTTAAAGAGTTTTGTCTTCTAGAAAGCATAAGGAAATGGGATTAGGAAAGAAAGATAATACTGACAATACTATCTTGAAAGTATTTTCTTGTTATTTGCTAGAATAGAAATGTCTGTGAACTATTTTATTCTATGATTTGTTCCTGAATCAGGGTCAACCCCACATTCACTTGTTTTTCAAATTTGACCCAGAGTGACAAAATGCAGAGGTCGCAGACAGATCACATTGCTTTATCAGTTAGAAACAATTTAAGTTGGCATCAACAGTGAATAATAAGTTATAATAATAAAAAAAATCCTACCAGATGATGAGCTTTCTCAGCTCCCTGACCTGCACCCTCTCCTTCTATTTGAACTTCCATATTACTGCCATTATCTGCCCAGTGATCAAGGCATTCAGCCTCAACAATATACTTGACTACTCAATTGTACTCACACCATCTATGAAATCCATTGCCAAATGTTATCATTTCTTTTTTCTCAATACCCCCAGCATCTCTTTACTCCAATCTACTCTCCACTTATCAGTCAAGGTAGCTTTACAAAAGAAAAGCTTGGATTACATAATTCCTTCCCTCCCCACTCCCAGGCTCCCCAACTTCTGATACTCCCATAGTGTCCCCAAGGTTAAAATGTAGCAGGGTGTATTTGGCTTTTACAGTTCCTGATAACCTGACCCCTCCTCTATTCTCTCAGTCCTCTCAGATGTTACGTTCCCTCCATGATGCAACCACAATGTCCTTCTTACTACTGCTCAAACATGACACTGATTGCTACTCCCTGCCTTTTCCCTGGATGACCTCCAGGGCTGGAGTGCTCACCCTCATCACTTCTGGACTTCTCTTGCTTCCTTTAAATTCAGGTCAAATACCACATTCTGAAGGGGGCCTTTCCCCTACCTAGAAATTACTGGTGTTTTCTCATTCAAATTACCTTTCATTTTTACAGTATATTTCTTAAATTTTTTTAATGTTATCTTCCCCATTAGAATATAAACTCCTTGAAGGTAGAGACTGTTTATTTTTTTAAAATCCCAGGATTTTACAGAGATCCTAATATGTGGCAGATGTTTAATAAATGTTTGTTTACTGATTGAAGATAGTTTATCTTTGTCCTCAGTAACTAGTACAGTGCCAGGGACTTGATAAATGTTTTTTTTTTAATTGAATGAACTCACCATCCTTTCATACAACTAACAAAGTGAAGACACAATTTGAAATTAGCAGTTCCATTTACCTCCTTGAAATCTAATTCTGATTCTTTTTAAATGTTGCTTTTCAGATGTGTGGCTCTCCAGGCTCTCTTGGTTGTCTATCCCAGTATTTGCAATACAGTGCTCCAGTCATGGCTAGAATGTACGATTTATTATTTGTATTTACAGAGCTAACGGCAGCTGACTCAACCATATACTATATTTTCCCCCAGCTTCTCAGGAGTTCTCTAAATCACCGAGGGACAGCTTTATTGTAAATCAGGCTTGGCTTTCCCACCATAACTCCCAGGTGGAAGTCTGACTTAAGTGTGCTGCTCGTGGTTATTTCCCATCATTGTTACATTTAGTTGCCTTTACACCTTAGGATGGCTTGTGAAAATCAGAGATCCCTCATGTAGGATAAAGTTGGTTTCTCTGGGCTCTGGAACAAATAGACAAGGTTAAAAAACAACAACAAAATAAAACAATAATAACCAAAAAGTACCCCCTCCCTTCTCTTCCCGTTTCTCTATATCATTACAACCTCTCCTCCTACCCCCAACACAACCCCTAACCAAAATTTCCTTTGTAGGAAGTTATGTTATTTGGAGTTGTTATTGGCTTACTGTTTTGTTAAGGGAAAAAACCAGCCCTCATACTATGAAAAAGCAAACAATAATTGTCTGATTTGCCTTTTTCCACTTCCAGACCGGTTTACTTACACAGTCAGGGCTCAAGAAAACTCAGATGATATTTTGCGTAGACTTTATACCATGTGTGACACAGTAACATTTTAGTGGAAGCTGTAAAATTCTGAGGACTCCATAAATTTGTCCTAGATTGAACAAGTAGTCAAATCAGAGAGGATAAAATTCTCTTTTCCCAGAGAAGGATTGAGGAAAACAAAAACAATGGGAAAAATGAAATGCTAAATTAAAAATCATGTATCTTTGTATTAACTAAACCTTTGTCTATACACCTTGTGAAAGCAGTCAGCTTAAAACAACCACAACAAAAAGGATTCTTTCATAAGAAGATTTATCTAAGTCTTTTAGTGAATAAAGAATAGAAGAATTACTCAACCTCTCCAAAACTTCAGAATGATCATTAAGGTCATGCTGACCTACTGAAAGAAGCTTCTTATGTTTACAAACAAGCAGGAAATTTCTCTATGGGGCATGCCTGTGTCTACTATGCTTACTTTAATAAGATTTAGTAAATGAACTTCAATTTGATTTGACGCTGGGGACTTGGCCTCAAAGCTCCACACATTTTTGTTTTTTTCCCTATGACACTTACTGCCTCACTCCCCCACCCCTGGCCCTGACTCTTGTAGACATTTGGGGAAATTTTATTTCCAAACTGTTTCTTTATGTCAAGGTTTTAGAAAGGTTCCAAAGAATGTGATTTTGTTTGTTACTTAAAGGAGAAATACCATCATTTTGAACTAGGTATTATAGCCGTATTCCAAAGGATTATATAGTTTAAAATACAATTTTAAAGATACTGGATCCTTCCCTTGCTTCCCTGACAGTTAAGGTCATATTTTCCTGGCTGCAACCCTAGGGACTGTAGGTGACTTCCAGAAGTGTTATGGCCCCAAAACCTATATCGAGTAACCTTGATTAAGAAACTTCTGGGAGGAAACTTCTGTTAAGACAAATAAATAAACACAAAATCTTCATAAATCATGCCAAGTACTATAACCTATATCTATAGCACCAAGACAAAAAAAAATACATATAAGCAAACTGCTTTTTGACCTTGCCTAGTTAAACATAAACAGGACTGTGCAGGGACCAAGTTCTGAAGTCTCCATCACTAATTGCTACCTTTCTGCATCCTTCCCCCAAAGTGGCAAGATTTGTACCATGAGTGCTTTCCTCTTTATAGCCCTTTCCTCCTTGTTTCTTCCCCACTGCCAATCAAAACAAGAAAACTTCTAATAGTATTGTTTGCACTCATAGATGAACTAGATGGTTTCAGACAGTTTCCTTTCAGTATGAAGGAGTCAGATTGTTAGTAACACCATTTCCACTTTAAGCCTCTTACCTCTAATCTGGAACAGAAGGCTTTGTCTCCTGTTTCAAACTCAGTTCAGAGATAAGAGTTCAATTCTCCTACCCTAGCAACAACTCTCTAGACCTTTTAAACTGGACCAGTGGAACATTGTAATGGACTAAATTCAAATGACTAAAACAAACTAAAACATGTGAGACTTTCCTAAAAATTAAGACTTAGCAAGCATAAGGACTTCCAGGTAGAAATTTCTAATTAAATTCAAACATGCAAATCAATTACTTTAGCTTCTATAATTCATAGGTCTTTCTGAAAATATACATATATGCACATGCTCAACATGCATAGATATACACATATATAAATACACAGTCACCGAACTTGTCCAGGGCCTTAGTATTTTCATCTGTAAAATGGGGAATGGGGTGGGTCAAGAAAGTGCACTAGAAGGCCACTAAAATTGCTTAGAACTCAAAATATATGCACCATTGAAGCCACATGACTTCTGTGGTCCCATTGATTTGCATTTGCATTTGCATTAACTTCCTGATGAAAAGGCAAAATAACCCAGAATAAGACCATGGTATGTATTTCCTAAAAAAGAAACTTTGATCACACAACCTAGTCAGAAATCCATCAAAATTTCAATCTCCTAGACATACATGGTTAATGTTACTGGTACTATTGGAAATAGCAGAAATTCAAATTTATCTAGTGAATTGAGGTCTTATAAAGTGATTTTTTCACAATAACCTTTCAAGGTAAATATAATTTTGTAGGCCAGAGACTCCTGATTATTCCCTTAATTAAGACAATATCAAAGATAATTGGCAACTCAAAATCAAGATGGACAGACTTTTGTACAGGAATCCCACCCTCATCCTCATCTTACCCTGTAAGTTTATTTAAGATCTTTAGAAACTACTCTCTCTTATCTTCTGGACATCTCTCTCTTTTCACAGACCTTCTTTCTTTCTCTATTTTTGTTCTTATATTCCCAGAAAGCTAGTGCAATGTTTGTTTCTTCCCTACTCACTCCTCTCCCTGTGACAACAATGGTTTAAACCAAAAGTGGCTATAAAAAA